>NW_028281048.1:87500-137500 GCF_059751285.1 Brachycentrus maculatus | reverse complement strand
TATATATATATATATATATATATATATATATATATATATATATATATATATATATATATATATATATATATATATATATATATATATATATATATATATATATATATATGTATATATATATATATATATATATATATATATATATATATATATATATATATCTATATATATATATATATATATATATATATATATATATATATATATATATATATATATATATATATATATATATATATATTTATACTCCTTTCTCTGACGCAAACGGTTCGACTTTTTGTAGGTACAACAAAAAAGTACGAATGTAGGGTAGACTGGGTACGGTTGAAACAAAGGACGGTTGAAACAGAGCAAATATCTTGCAAACCGTATGCGGTAGGGTGAAGGGTCCAAGGGACGAACAAAGCGGACAACAAGTTCAAACACGAATATCAGTGTTGCATCGCTCGCCGCACGGTGCAGTTGCTTGTAGGAGGTCTTATTGTATTTTGATAACCAAAAGTAAGTATTTTTGTTCCGAGAGTTTTCCTTTTATTACGGTTTCTATTGAAACGATACTATTGAGTATGATTTCGTGTTTGAAATGAAGCTTGTAGAACACGATATAGTGATTAGTTTTAATGTGCCATTATTGTTAACATTACTATTTTCTGTTTTCCACCTAAAGGAGGGGTTGGGGACGGTTGAAACATTTTTTGTGGGTACGGTTGAAACAACATGTTTTTTCAGTTTTCCTGTTTTCTTGATGCCGAGAGTACGCGCAAGAAAGACTTCGAGAGGGAAGGTCGACTTGTCGGGGTATACATACACTTATGAGGAAGTTAAAGCAGGAGATTCACTGCGAAAAGCGGCGGAGAAGCATGGATTAAACCACTGTTCGCTCATTATATATATATACGAAAGCAAGATGCATCTGGTGAAGAAGAAAATGGGATATGAACCCCACAACGAAGTTTTTAATAAAGAGCAGGAGCAGGCGCTTGCAAAATACTTGCTACTAAAATAAACAGAGAAAGAAGAGATAAGAAAGGAACATGAAATAAGGTTGAAACGGATGAAAACTAAGTAAGTCAAGAAAACATTGGATGGAGGAAAAAGTAGAAGGATCGTTAAAGGAAAAATAATCATAATACGCAACAGGAATCATCGAGTGCTATTGTCTTGTTTGTCTGTCACTGTATTCAGAGAGCAAATCCGGTGAAAAGTGGATACAGTGCACTACTTGTAAACTGTGGACTCAAGAAGACTGCACAAAAGGTGGTCTTAGCTATGTTTGCCACAATTGCGACTCGGAATGATCCCAAAGCTAGATTTTCGCTTGATTTATGACTAATCAAAATGAAAGAAGTGTTTCCTTTTAGTTTATTTACAGATTATTTTCGTTCGATTTGTTTTTTTTTTAAATGCCATTGTTTTTAGTTTTATTTTGTTCATTACATATCTGTAGACTGATTAATATTGTCATGCGGTGCCATAATTATTTATAAAACAAACATAAATAATGAATAAAACGTCTTACAATATTAAATATTGATTTATTTGCGTGTGTTTCAACTGACCCCAATCACTGTTTCAACTGCCCCTGGTATGGGGACGGTTGAAACAAATCGGATATATTTTTTAAATTTGATCTGCCACTAAAAATAACACACCGGGTACTGAAATAATACTTCCCATTAGTAGACAGAAACTTACTCTTGTATTTAATGCATCTTCATCATCGCTTGACTTGTTAAGAACAATTCTATGGACAATATAAGCAAAATTGTTTCAACCGTACCCAGTCTACCCTACTCGAATTTGGTGTGTGTTCAATGAAATAATACACTTTTTTTTCGTTGTTAAACGCAAATGATTCCACAGGGATGGTGAAAATAAAACATCCTTTTCATTAAACCGACCAATTTAAATATCTGCCCAATAAGAAACGTAACGGAATCCCACTCTTTCCAGGTTGAATTGATGAAAAGCCATAAAGTGATAATTTCCCCCGAGTGAAGCTGAGATAAATATATTAACAACCCGCGTATTCAGGAAATTTCAAAATGCTTTTAGACTGGAGGACTGATATTTCAAAATATTTAAAAAAAATGTATCCCCTGGCGATTTTAAAAGGTAAGAAATAAAAATGCGTCATAAGATCAAATCTGCTAATGGTTCTACTGCCCTCAACCCATTTCTGCCAGATGGTAGATAGAGAGGATAAAAAGCCAAACTGTTATACTGCTAGAATGGTCTCTTATTCAGATTTACATTATTTCATCGACAGGAGGTGAAAATCAGGTGAAAATACATTTATTGTATTTTCACCTGATGATGATAACATCCGCGAAATAGTCCGCGAAACTAATTTTACAACATTAAGAGTGTGTCCAAAAACTTGTTCACAAATCTGGATTATCTCTAATTGTAGGAGTATTTTTCGTATTATTTTTTTACATATCATCAAAGATGAAGAAGAATATGGAAGTCTGGACATTTGCGGGGCTGACGACCGTCAAAGACGTCATTATCTATGACAGTCGTCAGCCCCGTAAATGCCTAGACTTCCATATTCTTCTTCATCTTTCATGAGATGTCAAAAAATAACATGAAAACTAATTTTACATAAATTAACTCAAAAAAGTGTGTTTCACAAATATTTTATTTTTACTATTTTTATCATTGATAGTTAACTTGGTGTAGTACCACTTAAAAACACGGCTTCATGTCTACCGGTTTCGAAACTAACCGCTTCTTTATCAAGACTGATTCAAACTAAGTATTAATCAGTCTTGATAAAGAAGCGGTTAGCTTCGAAACCGGCAGACATTATAATTATGTTATAATAAAATATTTAAAGTGATTTTAAAACAATGTTACATTTTAATTTTAAAATGGAAAATCATAAATTTAGTGCTTCAAATATAAATTATAACATTAATTTTGTTTTTTTTTTTGGTTTATATAAATACGAGAAACTTAATATTACATTGATCTACAATATTACATTGATCTACAGTTTATCTGATGATGCAATGGTTGTGCCAAAACCGGTTTTCGTGTAGTGGTATTTTTTAGTTGTGTTAAACAAAATGAATTATGATTAATAAGGAGAGTATTATATTACCATACCACAATGTTAGCAATGCTTTAAGTACACAAAATATTTAAAATTAATTTATGTACATATTTTACAGTTAAAAAACAGTTTTTTGAGTCTACTAAGTTTTATTATTTTTGAAAACACATAAAAAATAATATTGTGAAAATGTTTTCGCCTATTTATGACATTTTCAAACGAATGTTAAGATTAAACAAAGATTAAATGAAGATTTATTCTCTCACAAATCGCCATGTCAATAGATTCTTCCTTTCCTAAAAAATAAATATGGGTGTACGTACCTACACCCCCCATTAACTATCGATGTCTCCCATAAGTTATTACTGCACATGTTAAAACTATTAGTTAACCACCTAGAATTGTACAGCTACATATAATAAAAATAATAATAAAACCCTTAGCACCCGAATGGTGCATAGGGCACTGTGTCATATAAACGCAGTTTTATCTTGATCGTTTTTACACATGAAGGAAAGGTGATCAGCCCTCCGCTTCAGGTACCAGTCCATGGTTATATTGAATAAATATTACAGTGAAAAAATCACTTTTATTTATTTTACCCCCCTTGGGAATCGAACCCGGGAACTCCAGAACGGTAGCCAAGCGTGCTGACCATTACACTACGGAGGCGGACAAAAACAGCTACATAAGGACCGTCAATTCATTGAATCTTCACATTCGTTTGAAAAAGCTATGGCTTTTTCAAACGAACTAGGCGAAAAATTGTTACAATATTAATTTTTGTGGGTATTTTTCAACTCAAAAAACTCAAAAAATTGAGTTCTAATCAATAAAAAAATATTTTATTATTTTACATATTTTTAAAAGATATTAACATTAAATCAACACGTCACTAATCAAAGCTTATAATTAACCCTTCGCTGAATCGTGTATCAAATTTGTTACATAGCCAAAAGTTAAAACTATATCAATATCTCAAAATACGTAATATATTATACCATTGCATGTTGCTGCAAATTTGATACATAAGTATTTTATAGATTTTTCCGTGTTAAATGTTTTTCGTTCTTTTTTCTTAAATTATTTAAATTAAAATTGAAAAAGTCATGCAACGAAGGGTTAAATAAAACACGAATACCGTGACTAATATATTGAACAATGCACGTGCAACATCATTGCACGGGTTGTTGTTTTTTAAATTATATTATGTTTATTTATTGTACGAGTATAGGCATTACAATCGATGAAAATCTAAGCAAACAAAATAATAAAAAAATTGTCAATAAATACATCAAAATCATTTTTTATTTATATGAATCGCTGATTTTTCCACTTGTCACATTATCCAAACCTAGGGGTGGGTAAACGTATAAACGTATATATACAAATTGCCCTATCAAGTACATCAACCCTTATTAATTGTGTTTTATGAAAAGTCTTAAAGCGCTGAGTGCGTACTTAGAAATAAGTACGAAAATATTTTAACCAGTCGTTTTTCTAAGATCAAAGAGTTTGAGAATTTAAGAGTAATAAATAAAGAGTGACCCTCATTCTTTTCGAAGAAAAATCACCCTTATTGAAGCTTAAATTCCGGCATTTATCTGTGTACTAAGATCAGGGAAATATTTTCCTTTCGAGCTTGGGCGCACGGATTATAAAACATTCAACAATTATGTTTCTTGGGTCCCGTTTTATGAAAACACTTCGGAAAATCTTTATTTTATAAAAAAGTTTTATTTTTACATAAAATCCCGATAGTTCAAACTTTCCTATATGTTTAAATTTTTTGAATATCTTATAATATATTTTTTCTTTTCATACTTTTGTTCGTCTGCCTAGTGCAATGGTTAGCTCACTCAGCTACCGCACTGGATGTCCCGGGTTCGATTGCCAGGGGGGAGTCAAACAGACATAAGTGATTTTTCACTCGAATATTTATTCAATATTACCCCGCAGTGAAAAACTCACGTTTATTAATTTGATCCCTCCCTGGGATTTGAACTCGGGACCTCCAGAACGGTAGCCGAGCCGTTACACTACGGAGGCGGACAGAAAAAAATCTCAGTTCGACTGTTCCTTATGTAAGTGTCGGTTAGAATAGTTAGCCAATAGGGCGACTATATACTGTATAATACATAGATAAAAAATTAAATCACACTATACTTTTCATCCGCCTCCTCCGCCGTCCGCCTCCGTAGTGTAATGGTCACCACGCTCGGCTACCGTTCTGGAGGTCCCGGGTTCGATTCCCAAGGAGGGTAAAATAAATATGAGTGATTTATTCACTGTAATATTTATTCAATACTACCATGGACTGGTACCTGAAGCGGAGACCTGATCACCTTTCCTTCATGTGTAAACGATCAAGATAACACTGCGTTTATATGACACAGTGCCCTATGCATCATCGGGGTGCGGATAAGGGTTTTATTATTATTATTTTATACTTTTCAGGATTCATGTTTTTTTCCTACTAAACCCCTCAAAAGAATATAAATTACATTGTTATTTCTCTCGGCTCCGAGACAAAAGGCGTCTCATATTAAATCGTGTCGTTTTTTTCCAATTAAAACGGAGTTAATACAAAAAGTGTAGCATCCTTTGTAGCGCACTGACGGGGTGGGAAAAACAACCCTTTGTTTCGATATATCAGTTATTTACATTCTGAAATCCTATCAGGGCGATTAAATTGATGACGTAAATATTAGTCAATGGTAAACAAAGCTATGATAGAATGATATTATGAAGAGGAAAACATTTTAATCTGGTCGAAAATAAAATACACCATCGCGAAATATTTTATGAGTGTAAAGGGTGGAATTTAGTAATGGCTCTAATTTAAATCAGTTTATTTTGTTAATGGAATTCTCTGTCTAATAGTTTAAGACAGTTTTTCATGGTTAATGCCTCTTTTTCTAAAAATTTATCCCGACACGTGTTTTAAAGAATTCCGCATAATTATTAAACACTGTATGCGTTATGTATCAAAAAACATGTCACAATAGATTATAAAAAAAGTGTCATTTACCGAGTAAAACATAAATTTAAAATGGATACATTTTACCACAAATGCCGAGTCAATTTATTAGAAGAAAACAATCGTTCATTACTTTTTTAAATCAATCCAACCTCTCAATATTAAACAATTCTTCAAAAACCTTTTTGTTCTTTCGCTGTTCTTTTATTATTTATTAAGTATGGTAATTTTAATTTCGTCCGCCTCCATAGTGTAATGGTCAGCACTCTCGGCTACCATTCTGGAGATCCCGGGTTCGATTCCCAGGGGGGTTCAAATAAATATAAGTGATTTTTTCACTGTAATATTTATTCAATATTGCCCTGGACTGGGACCTGAAGCGGAGGGCTTATCACCTTTCCTTCATGTGTAAACGATCAAGATAACACTGCATTTATATAAAGCAGTGCCGGATAAGGGTTTTATTATTAATTTTAATTTCACTATAAAAAAATGTTTTGTTGAACTATTGTGGCTGACTAAGTGACTTATTATTATCATTAACGAAAATGGGAAAAAAAAACTTGCTCATTTTTTAAATTAAATTACTGTTTTTTACTCATTAACTTTTTAAATTAACAAAATAATTAATAATTTCTGCCACAACACACTTTCGTAAGAATTGATTTGTATTCTATTTTGTGGATAAATTAATATGTTATTATGCCATATATTCCGAAAACCACATATTTTACAGAATTTTATTATTAATTTATGTAAATGCATGCATTGATATGAGAAATTTGTCTTTTGAATATATCCCTGCATATTCTATTCGGATTTATGATTCCAATTTCCTTTGTTCAGAATTATATTAGAATAAGTCAATTCATTATTTAATTTGAAATAATAATAGGTGTGCTAAGTAAAATAGATGTTTGAATGATAAAATGAGGAATGAATGCAAGGCTGAGATAAGTATTATCGAATGAATTAAGAAATGACTATTGAGATGTTCTTTACACCTAGAATGAATAGAACGAGTCAGAATAATCGAAGGGTGTGTATATGGATACGCATGAATGTGGAAGAGACGAAGAATGTTTTGAAAGATAGGATGGTGGAGCGTTCTATTCTGTCTGGTTACCCCTGCGGGAAGTGGTGTGGTAGTAAGTTTGCATTTTTTACTTGTAAAAATCAAGTTACATCTAGTTATAATGTAGTTTTAACGCCACCTTGAGGCCTTGATCTGTAAATATAAGTAAATAAAAAATATCAACTGTTTCCATCCTGTCTCTGCTCAAAGATAATAAATTTGTGTAACATTCACCAATTCTACCCATTATAGACAACCACACTATTCAAATTCTCGGAAGTTCTATATATACGAACCAATTTCGAAACGTTGTTCTTGAATCATTAGAACTTCACTAGAGACATCTATTGGTGAGATGTGAGATGTTTCCATTTCCTTCATGTGTTAACGATCAAAAAAACATTGCATTTATATGATGCAGTGCCCTATGCACCATCCGGTGCTTTTTATTGAGCAGAAAATCTTTTATTAGTATGTGAGGTATATTTTAGATGGTAAATATATTTTTTGTTATGTAGATAGTGTATTGAAAAGTTATGTAGAAGCTGTGGCTTCGAAACCGGTTGATTTTATTATAATGTTTTAAAAAATATATAGTGATTTCATAACAAAGTTAATTTAAGAATCGTCATTAAAAACCAAACATATATTAAAAGTTTCAACAATTAAATATCACGCTTACTTTCTCCCGTATATTACTGAGTCGCAGATCCCAGAAACCCATTCATTTCATATTCCTACTATTTTCATAATATATTCCCAGAACGCGTCGTAGCGTTACGTAGTATTAAAGGTACATTTTATATCATCTTCCTATATTCAGGATATTTTTGGTGGCGTGTGTTGTTGAAACCATGAATTTATTTATAGACTTGGCTTTTAATTTTCAGAACTCCATTTTAATTAATATATCAAATGTTTAAATCAAACACTGATTTTTTGAGACTACTAAATTATATTTTATTGTTAAAAAACTCACTAATATAAATTTTGTGACGATTGTTTCACCTTGTTATGGCCTTGTTGCATTTTAAAACAAATGTCGTTCGAAAATGCCATAACTAGGCAAAACAATCGTCACAAAATTTACTTTTATATGTTTTTTAAACAATAAAATACAATTTTGTATGCTCAAAAAATTCTTGATTAATGTTAGTATTTAATATATAAATTGAAAAGATGAATTCTGAAAAATTATTCTCATTAGCGGTAAATAATTTCCGTTGAGATAATTAAACTTCTCGTTTTAACAAACCAATCATCATAAAGATTGTAACCCACGAAGAAGAAGATATTACAGATTACTGTAGTCGATTTAAAAAAAAAAAATGTCTTTTACATATTAAAATAACCGCTTTATAAGGAAGGAATGCAAAGCTGAGATAACCATTATCGATAAAATTAAGAAAGTTGTGTTGAGATGGTTTGGACATGTAGAACGAATGAGTGAGGAAAGCACGGTAAAACAAATTTATAAGGCGAATGTAAGTGGAAAAAAGAGCAGAGGAAGACCGAGAAAAACATGGCACGATCAGGTATGCCAAATACATGAAAGTGGTCAGGTTAGGAGTCGTAACAATCGGCGGGTGTGTATGAGTAGATGCATGAACGTGGAAGAGGCGAAAAATGTTTGCAAAGATAGAGTGGTGTGGCGTTCTATTCTCTCTGCCTACCCCTGCGGGGAAGTGGCGTGATGGTAAGTTAGTTAGTTAGTTAGCTTTATAGTTTTTTCCACATGAATTTTATTTCACCAGTGACCAGGTTTTGGTCGTAACTGACATCATCCGAGTAGTGAGTCTTGTCTAGTTGAGTGTTGTCATAGTGTTATAGTGATGATATCATTTATAGGGGAAAAAATTTAATGGTTGTTATTTTATTATAAAAAATGTAGTTCAACCAAGAAATGTCAATAAAAAACTTATATTTTGTATCAATGTTGAGATATATTTTTTTATATTGTTCTTTTATTAAAATTAAACACAATCCAGTTTAATTTTTATTTACGACTGGTTTCGAAAACGACAATTGTTTTCATCTTCTGGTACAAATAAAGTTTTAATTTGTACCAGAAGATGAAAACAATTGTCGTTTTCGAAACTTGTCGTTAATAAAAATAAAACTCGATTAAGTGGATTATTCAAGTGTATAATTTTAATAAAATAATCATGTCATTCCACAAAGTTAATGTTGAATCAATAAATAATTAAATTGTTCTATTTGACCATTATTCAGTTATTCTTAGTGTCAAGCAAAAAATCGTTTAATTTAAAAGAAATCATTTATAGAAATTCATAAAAAAGCACTAAACATAAATTGTTCGATATTTTATTTATTGTTTCGGCATTAACTTTGTGGTAAGATATGTTAAAATGATTAAAGAAAACACTTGTTTTTTACCACTTGAGTTTTATTATAGACTACATGTTTCAGAAGTTAAACTTCATCATTCAGGTCTGTATAATAACTATTAAGTTATTATACAGACCTAAATGATGGAAGTTTAACTTCTGAAACATGTAGTCTATAATAAAACTCATGTGGTAAAAAACAAGTGTTTTCTTTAATCATTGTTCGATATTGTTGTAAGAAAATCGCACCGAATTAAATCGTGCAACAAAATATATTCAAGAATTGATGATTACAAAATTGACTACGCTTCGAGGATCGCGTGAAAGCCTTCGAAAGTGTTCATAAGCTTTTTCAACGTAAACGTTGAGACGGAAGAGCACGAAAACAAATTTCGATTGGATAGTTTTGTTTAAGTTGTTGCCTTGTTTAGGGTCTTATTTAATGCGGGATCATTTCAAGAGATTTACTTTTCTTTACCATGCTCAACCACGAATGCCTGAAAGTTTAATTAAAATAATAAATTTGAACAAATTCATGAATTTTACATGAAGAGATTTGATATGAACGTTTGCGAAATTTAATCAGACTCTTTCCGTAAATTTGAGGGTTTCATAAAATCACAAATAATATTATTCAAATGCTCCCGGTAGATGTTATTAAACATACCGCCAATAACATAAATTTATACGTTTAAATAAATTTATATTTTTTAAGAGTTCACACATAAAATATTTGTACATAGTAACAATAAATATTAAAATTTAATTCATTTTCTAGACATTTTTTTCTACTTTTAACATAAATTAGGACTTTTAACGCTGTTCCTCTCCAAAAGAAAAGACGAAGCTCTTGCAATTAATATCTAGGGTACTCGTGGTTGCATAACCGTTCTCGTATAAGATCTAGTATAAAAAAACTTGTATCAGTGTCTTGACGTAGCATATGTGTATATATATATAAATATATATTTATATATATATATATATATATATATATATATATATATATATAAATATATATATATATATATATATATATATATAAATATATATATATATATATATATATATATATATATATATATATATATATATATATATATATATATATATATATTTATATATATATATATATATATATATATATATATATATATATATATATATATATATATATATATAATATATATATATATATATATATATATATATATATATATATATATATATATATATATATATATATATATATATATATATATATATATATATATATATATATATATATATATATATATATATATATATATATATATATATATATATATATATATATATATATATATATATATATATATATATATATATATTTCGATTGTGTATATAACAGGAAATGCAATAAATACAATCTTTACAGGAACACAATTTTCATTACAAACCTACGACGGAAACACTGAAACACTAATGTGAATAGGCACTTACGTAGATAGGTTTATTTAACTTAAGCGTGCATGTAAGTATGTATGTTATATCTTAATTATAACAAAGGAAATATTACAAGGGCTCGTTTATCATTTAAATGACAGCGCAGTTACGGTACACACAGCACGCTTAATGGCGGTACATTTAGTCGAGCAAAATAAATAGCTACCCCGAGTCAGACAAGAGGCATTATTTGTCTATGAAATGGGAGCCTTAATCTCAAATTAGACTCCCCAACGACAGGGGATGAAGCTGAAAAGTAACCTTGTGATATGTGAATGGTTTATTTCCATATTGGCATTTCAGTCGACTATTAATATGACGACCGTTTACAGAAGAGAGGCTCTTTGCTTACTAACTTAAACAAAACGTAATATTGACGTTGGATAATGAATGAGGTTTTTGCAACATTTTGAATGTATCCAAATACTTCTCAAATTATAGGAGTTATTTTTGGATTTTCTGGATTTTCTCAAATTATAGGAGTTATTTTTCATATTAGTTTTTCACATGTCATCAAAGATGAAGAAGAATATGGAAGTCTGGGTATTTGCAGGGCTGACGATCGTCATAGGCTGGTTTAAAGCCAGCCTTTGATTAATGCCCAGACCTCCATACTCTTTTTCAGCATTTATGAGATATCAAAAAATAATATGAATGAGGTTTTTGAGTAGAAAACGTATTATTTATATATGTTCAATCAGATTTTTAGATATTTTTTTAAAATCTTCCATCCCTAACGAGTTATGACTTTTCTTGTTTTTTTAGACATCTCAACAAAGATGAAGAAGAATATGGAATAAATCCCCAGACTTCCATATTCTTCTTTATCTATGTTAAAATGTCAATAAATAAAATAATCCTAAATTATCGAATCAAAATTCAAATTCACATGGGGGATTTTAATCCCCCTGTTAAATTCAGATAGGTTTATTTGCCTTAGCTAATAAAAACATGTACAAAAAAGAGTGTATGTTTTTCTCCTCCTTTTTTTCTTCTAAACGGTAGTTTTTTCCATGGCCCCGAATCTTTCATTTACATCATCTGTATGCCATCAAATATAATACATTCCACTCTCATCTTATTTTAAAATGTTCAGTATGTAATGTATACATAAAAAAATCGTGCATAAAATATCAAGAAATAAAAATATGTGTATTCATAAAACATGCACACGCTCAAACCGCTAAACCATAAATCAGAATCTAAGCATATTCCTTGCATATAAATAATACAAAGTACACTATTCCCAGTAGCGCCTGTGAATCTACAATCTGCTACAGTTGAGTCACACCTGCTCTGCAGATTGCATAAAAACACATTTCAAGGCGTATCACGTATTCGATTTAAGCGGGCACTTTAAAACGTAAATTTAATTATTCACGTTAGATGGATGGACAAATCCTTCCCATTAATGGGAAAATAATTAGGAAAATTTATGATATTGAAATTCAGTGCATTATTTAACATATATATACAAATATATAAGTAAATCAATTTCTGTAACGGAATAAGGAAAACTTTAAACTTAGCTGGGATAACGATCTCTCATTGGTTTTATAAGCCACATTTCTGCGTTAGTTCATAAATAATATCCTCACAGCTCATATGTGTAAAGTTTATAAGCATTTTCATTCATATTTAAATGTGAAAATCTATTCGAATTGTCAACATACCTAACTAAGGGTCGCTAGAATCAATTTATCCGTATTTTTATTTTTTTATTACGAGTAAATTAACTAACGTTGCGGTGTAGGTAGAGAAGAAAAAACGCCACACCAATCTGTTTTTCCACACAATCTTCGCCTCTTCCACTTTTATACATCTTTAATTCATACACGCCGATTATTCCAACTCATGACTTGACAGATTTCAAGTTTTTGAAATACTCGATCGTGCTTAGTTTTCCTCGGCCTTCCTCTGCTTCTATTACTAACTAGATTTGCCTCATAATTTGTTAAACTATCCTTTTTTCACTCATTCGATTCACCAACCCAAAAGATCTCAACACATTTTATTAATTTTATTGATAATGCTTTTCTCAGCCTTGCATTCATTCCTTTTATTCGAACATCTATCATACATCGTTTTGCCGGCATTCAGTCTACTTCCATCATTCTTTAGCCAACTCCATGCTTCACTTCCATACACCCTATTGTGTGCTGCCAGTTTAGCTTTCGCTGATATTTTTGTTATAAGTTTATTAACATTTATAAAACTGAACAACTTTGTTTTAACCACGTTTTTTTATTATTAGTACACTTTTTAACCTACTGCTTTCGACAAGAACCTTGTCATCATCAGGTTTTTTTTTAATTCTAAAACATTAAAATACTCAATTACATTTCCTTACCAAAAACTTGTTTTTAAAGTTTTAGAATTTAATAAACCCTGATGATGACAAGGTTCTTGTCGAAACTGGTAGGTTAAAAAGTGTATTAATAATGAAAAAGTGGTTAGAAAAAGTTTTTTAATTTTATAAAGTTTATAAAATGTGCCACAAAGTATCTGCGAAAAACATTCAAGTAATTATTAACATTTTCCCAATTGTATGTGAGTCTGATATTTCAATGACGGCTACATCCTTTTTATCTTTTTTCTCACGGATTAATTATGATTTCTAAAGAATATTTACTTTTCTCGTTACAGATTTCCACACATCAGAGAATGGGGCAGAAATCCAATTAACAAAGAATGGACATCAGTAATTGAGAATGTGGAGATAATAGTTCGTCCTAGAAATGTCGTCTTTTGGAAAAATATACTAAAATGCGAACTTTATAATGAATCTGACAGTAAAGGAAAGTGTTACCGAAAGCGATAATGGATACATATGTGAAAATAACTGAAAGAAAAATTAAAGAATATTCACATGGTTTCAGCAAAATACCACCCTGAAAAAAATCCATAAAAAAACTGTAACAGTTCGTTATTGCGTACGTATTGATAATAAAAAAATAGTAAAAAAATTTATAAAAATAAAAATTAATCCACAAACTTGTATATCTTTTGAAATAAAGTTAATTTAATAAAATAAGTTTATTTTTATATGAAAAATAGTACGTATTATAATAATTAACAATAGCAAATTTGAGTCATAGTTATAATAAACAAATTATTTAAATTTTAATATGTTTGTAAATAAAATAAATTTGTGTCTGGAAAACAAATGCGCTTAAAAAGTAATTCAGAATATAAATATATTCGACGATAGTTAAAAGTATTTTAGAATTTCAATGAACTGTGTCAAAATTAAATAAGTGTTTGCCTAAATTTATACGGGTGTAAATTTTTTTCTGTAATTTTAACTGTTTAATAATGAATTTACTCTATTGGTGTCTAAAATAGTCATATAAATTGTATAAACATATTGTTTGTGAATTGTGAATAGTTTAAACATCTCTCATACGCTTTACGTATGGTTTCAACTATTAAAAAGAGTGTTAAATTTAATATTGTGTAAAAATAAATTAGTCTCGCAAATGAAAAAATAAAAAAAAGTTATTTACTATGAAATAAATAAAAACTATAACATTCTCGTGATTGCCTTACGATACCTTCCATACACGTTATTTACCTTAATATACAGTTAAAATCTATAAATTGTCTTTTGAAATATTCATTGAAATATTTTTGTTAACGCTCTCTGATGGATATCATAAACCTATAATCCGCGTTTGAATCAAATATTGCCACAAGCGTTATTATAATCACAATATATCATAACCACATTCTCTAATCATAAAAATATAAAGGAAAAAACGATATATGAATATCAAATATCAAATTTATGTCAAATAATCAAAGTTTTTGGGACTACAAAGGATTATTTTTAAATACCAAAAGTAGACAAATTTTTAAAGACAATCGACGACTGCTTATCTAATTCGGATTTTGAGTTTTAAAAGATCAAAGTGACCACTTTAAACTATGTTTAATTTTAAAACAGTAAAAGATATTTAAACGTCAAATACTGTGGTTTAAAAAAACATCGGCGTTTGCCGTTCAAAAGTGAAAATTTATTACGATATATATGATTTATCAGCGTTTGTGTGAAAAAATCGGGTTGATAACTGTAAATTATGCGTTAATTGAAAACGACAAACAATATTCAGACGTTTAATATTATGGTCTAAAAAAACGGTGTTTGCAGTCAATAGTGACAAATTCGTACGATAAACTTTTCCTAATAACTGTGTATGCGTTAAAAAAAAATCGTGATTGTGATTATGATTAAAAAGCAAAATAAATGTATTTAGCGTATATGTGATATTGAAAACGACGCGTGATATTCATCGATATTTTGATATTCATCAAAGTGATGATGTTGAACGCTGTTTTACGATAAACGATGATGATAAACGCAATTCGCGTAGAATAACCTCATACGTTATATGATGGACAATTTCTTAAACGAAACGGCTTGCGCGGCCTTGCGGGATTCGGTGAACTGGACCGACCCTGCCTCCCTGGCGAGCTTGGGCGTGCTGGCCATCATCAACGTGCTGGTCATAGTGGGAAACTGCCTGGTGATCGCTGCAGTGTTCTGCTCCTCCAAGCTGAGGAGTGTCACGAACCTCTTCATCGTATCCCTAGCTGTTGCTGATCTCCTGGTAGGCCTCGCGGTTCTCCCCTTCTCGGCCACGTGGGAAGTTTTTAAGGTAAATAAAATATATATGTATATAAATGTAATAAAATACTTAGGTTTTATAGATTTTACTAAGTACCTACATATAGTACCGACTTTCAATATTGTGACAGTCGGTAAAGCAGATCGCGCAAATCTACCACCAGATGTCGCCATGCGTCGCACTGGGAAAAACAAGGTTTATTAAAAAAATAGAGGATATATTTTATAGTATACAGGATTAATGTAGGTACTAATTAAATAAAATAAGGTAAAAATACAAAATATAAAAATACAGGATATAAATCGAATCCACGTTCTGTCACAATTTCAAAGCAATCCTTCAATTTTTAGATTTTGAACAAAATGTTAACATTAAAAAAAAACTAACTAACTAACCATCACGCCGCTTCCCCGCAGGGGTAGGCAGAGAGCATAGGACGCCACACCACTCTGTCTTTGCAAACATTCTTCGCCTCTTCCACGTTCATGCATCTACTCATACATACCCGCCGATTGTTACGACTCTTAACCTGACTACTTTCAAGTATTTGGCATACCTGATCGTGCCATGTTTTTCTCGGTCTTCCTCTGCTCTTTTTTCCACTTACATTCGCCTCATAAATTTGTTTTACCGTTCTTTCCTCACTCATTCGCTCTACATGTCCAAACCATCTCAACACAACTTTCTTAATTTTATCGATAATGCTTATCTCAGCTTTACATTCCTTCCTTATTTCACCATTCGCACATCTATAATACATCGTTTTGTCGCACATTCTTCTGAGTGATCGCATTTCGACTGCATTCAGTTTACTTTCATCCTTCTTTTGCCAACTCCATGTTTCACTTCCATACATTAGAGTTGGAACCAGGACTCCGTTGTGTACTGCCAGTTTAGCTTCCGCTGATAGGTTCTTATTTGCTATAACTGATTTCAGAGCACCATTAACTTTGTTCCCAGCATTCACTCTCCTTTCTATGTCTTTATCAATCTTTCCATCCCTAGAAAACATACTACCCAAATATACGTAATCATCTATCTGTTCCAAAATCTCTCCGTTTACCAATATTTCACACTCAGATCTACATTCTTCTCTTTCAAAAACCATTATTTTGGATTACATTTAAATTATATGAATAATCAAGATATTATATGATTACATTTTAAATTATATGAATAATCAAGTTTTTATTATTACTTCATTCATTTTTATTCCTACTTTTGTTTCTCTAATAATATTTTACGGAGTTTTTATTTAAGACTAATCAATTCACAAAACCTGTTTACGAATTCATTTAAAATATCATCCCCAATTTCTAAATTTGCTTTCATTTTACCAATGTGAGAAATTGAGATTTAATTTATTCACAGATACCTGAAAGGGTTGTTTTAAATATTTAATTTAAAATGATAAACTAGTTATACAAGTTAATCACGGCCCTATTCATAAAACCCGGTTCAATTTCTTAATTGGAAATATAAATCTCGAAACTTTGCCGAAGTTTAAACATTGAAACGAATGCCATTTTATTAATTAATTACTTAAACAAACCAGAACTTTAATTAAATTGTACTTACAGCTGTGAAATCGAGTTAAATCTTTAAAACTGTAATTTAAACAAAATAAAAAATGGTTAAAAATTGCTCGTCCAGCACTGTACAGAATAAGTGAGATTCATTGTGAAAGGCGGGGAGAAAGAGCATTTCAAAATAAATTCTACAATACAAAATTTGCAATTTTTTTTCAGATTTTTCAATATTTATACTGTCATTGTTAGGAACTTCAATTAATGATACTAATAAAAATGGTTTGTGATAATTAAAATATGTAATTTATGTCTATGATATTTTTGAGATAATGATTATAAAATGATATATTATTTCGAGAAATAAAAATACTTTGTGTTCTGATCCACTCACATTTTTATTAACCAACTAGTTTCGGCAATAACCTGTTGCCCTCTTCAGGGTTACATTTATTACTAACCCTTATTGTAACCCTGAAGAGGGCAACAGGTTATTGCCGAAACTAGTTGGTTAATAAAAATGTGAGTGGATCAGAACACAAAGTATTTTTATTTCTCGAAATAATATATCAATATGATCCACAAAGTTAATGCTTTCAATATTCAAAACATTATAAAATGAGCCTATTGGTTTTTTTATTATTTTTTTTAAATCATATTTTCAAATGGTGTACGGAGTGCATGGAAGTTTTTGGTAAGGTATGGGTAATTAACTATGAGTATTTCTATATTTTAGAATTTAGTACACAAACCCTGATGTTGACAAGGTTCTTGTCGAAACCGGTTGGATCAAGTGTACTAATAAAAAAGTGGTTAAAACAAAATTGTTTTGTTTTATAAAGTTTGAACCTATTGGAGTTACAAAAGTTAGTACAAAAAAGAAACACAAAGAACTGCACGCCTCCGTGATGTAATGCTGAGCGTGTTTAGCTACCATGCTGGAGGTCCCGGGTTCGATTCCCAGGGAGGGTTGAAAATGAATATTAGTAATTTTACTTACACTCTAATGTTTATTTAATACAACCCTGGACTAGTTCCTGAAGCGCAGGAGTGATCACCTTGCCTTCGTGTAAGTTAATATCAGGATAATACCGCGTCAATACGATGCAGTGTCCAATGCACCATTGGGTACGGATAAGAGTTAATAAAAGAAGAAAAAGATTGTAGTTAAAAAATAATGATAAATACTACTTACACAACGCGTGGTACCTCAACTGTTCGTATATAGCAACTGTTTACAATTATTTACGTAATACTATTGTTCATCTCCGTAGTGTAGTAGTTAACAAACTTGCCTACCATACTGGGAGTCCCGGGTTCGATTCCCTAATATTTATTTATTATTACTGGAATGGTACCTGAAGCGCAGGACTAATCATCATGCCTTTATATTATACGATATTCGATAATTTATTACAAACAATCGAATAATCATTGCATCAATTTGATGCAGTGCCCTATGCACCATAGGGTGCCGATAAGTGTCAGTGGTGGATTTTCAAATTAAAAATGTTCTATATTTCCACAAAACACAAAAATGAAAAAAAATGTCGGTAACGTTTAAAAAAAAGGTTTCGATACACGTACGTTTTCGTTTGAGTTGATTTCATGACGCATTCTTTTTAGATTCCTTATAAATAAATCGCGTGATTTGATTTTCTCAGATAGAAAGGTAGCAAGTAGATTGCTATTTCAAATATCAGAGGCAATGTACCGTCTCTACCTACATTTGGTAGCTAGGGTGTGACTACCAATTATTGACATCATAGAAGAAAAATTGATTATATACAATAACTAAACTTAGGTATGTGATTGTTTTGTCCACCGCCATAGTAATACCAGTGGGTTCAAATAAATATAAGTTATTTTTAATTAAAATACTTTTAAATGTATATTATTCTGCTCTGGTAACTGAAGCGCAATGCCGATCACATTTCTTTCACGTGTTTAACGATCAATATAACACTACTTCTATTACACGAAGAAGTGCCCTGTGCACTAATGGGTACTACTAGTAAATAATTTAAAACGTACAGTCATCACTAAAACTGTGAATTGTTTGGTTTTCAAAATATTTTTTTTTATTATTTATTTATTTATTTTATAACATATTACATACATAAATCATATATACATATAATATTCCCGGTGAGTTTTTTCTATTTCTCATTTTGGGACATGGGATTAAGGTTAACACGACTTTCACACAAATAATAAAGTAGCAATTTTTTTTTTAATGACCAAAACTAATACTAATACATGGCAAAATATAAAAATAATAAATAGGTATAATAAATAGGCACAAAAAGTATATTTAAAAGAAATAAACGAGAAAACACAAGGTAAGAAGCAGAATAAAAATAAACAAATAAGAAAATATAAAAAAACAAAAGGTAAAAACAAAATAAAAAAATATGACTAATCACAACATTTATATATCTATGCATAAAGTACCCTCTCAGATCATTTATTTTGGATCCCCGAATGGGTCTTATTTTATATATGTCAGGCAGCTGGTTAATTTGAGTATTGGCAATATAATTTAAGGACCTTACTCCAAATTTAGGAGTGTTTATCGGCACCACATGTATTTTGTTATGTCCTCGTGTATTATGATTATGAATTTCTTTGTTAAATACCGTTTGTTTGTTTGTTAATTTATTTGCTTTATTTCAAATACTTTGATCATTTTATTTTGACTTTAACAATAGTTTAATATTTGAATACATGAATAAAAACATAAGGTATCATTGAGAATAAAATTGGAATGCTTAAGTATTTCAGATACTTGAAAGAGTCGGAATTATCGGCGGGTATGTATGAGAAGAAGATGCATGAATGTGAAAGAGGCGATGATGAATGGCAAATACAGATAAGCGTGGCTTTCTATTCTCACTGACTTACCCTGTTAGGATACGATGTGTTTGTTATTTAGTTAATTAGTAAAGTACAACTGAGCAAACGTCAAACATCATTAAAAGTAAATTTACGGAGTTAAAAACGCAATATTCATTTTATAATATTTTTTATGTCGCCCTGACAATAATTGGTATAGTGCCGATAATTGTGGCAATCACCCTATCCGGAGTAACGTAACGTGACCAAAATTCAAACTGAAAACGGGAATCTGCGAGAAATGACTGATTTAACAAATTGCGAGAATTTTTTCATTTCTACTTTCATTTCCTCATCACTATTGCTAAAAGCTTTGAGCAGCCTTTTTTCCTTTGGTGCCTCCCGTTTCTTTGCGTTTCTTTGGGATTAAAACATCCCCTCTCTCTTTCATATCGACGTGCCCTACGTAAAGTGCTCAAACTACATTTTTGTCAATTTTGAGATATTTGGTGCATGTTATCAACTGACCGTTATCTACAAATATAAACAAACAAAAAAAATTCTGGCGTTTCTCATGTGTGTGATTATAATCCAGGATTCGGACCTCACATACTAATATAAGAGTTTCTGCTTAGTAAAAAGCTTCTTTACATCTCACCAATAGATGTCTCTAGTGAAGTTCTAGTGATTCAAGAACAAGGTTTCTAAATTGGTTCATGTATAAAGAACTTCCAAGAATTTGAGTAGTGTGGTTGTTAATAATGGGTAGAATTGGTGAATGTTACACATATGTAAAGTGATCACTTAAACCAGCCGATGACGGTCGTCAGCCCCGTAAATGCCCAGACTTCCATATTCTTCTTCATCTTTGATGAGATGTCAAAAAATAATATAAAAATAACTCCTGTAATTGGAGATAATCCAGATTTTGTGAACAAGTATTTGGACACACTCAAAATGTTGTAAAAAAAAATACGCCTAGTTTTCAGGCGTATAAGACGCTATCTACATCGAATTTTTTAAATGAACTGAACTCTTAAAGCGCTTACTACTTAATTTTTACAAAGCATAAAGTTTAAAAACGACAAAGCATAAAGTTTAATACATTATTTTATCGAGTTTATGAATGTATTATACTTGTTAAAAATTTCAGATAAAACAGTTAATTAATAGAAAAGAATACGTTGAAAAAATCTTCTAAGCTCTCTCCTTTAACAGATTTGCAGATAGAGTATTTTACGTAGGGGCCGTCGATATGATGTGGTTCTACTGATTCATTTATTTGTTTTAACTTCATGTACAGAAAAGAAAGAATAAATAACAAAAAGTGTCGGGTTGTGGTTCCGTGGTTAGTGTCGCGGACTCTTCAGAAGTTCAAAGTCAGAATTTCTCGGTTCGAACCCACTCTACCACAATTTGATAGCTATTTCTAATAATGAGCCGCTCAGGCTCGCAGAAAATGTATAAAATTAAAAGTTTGTGCAATTAAGAAAAACACAAATATTTCTCTTTTTTAATTAAAAATGAAGTACATTGGCGGGATTATTGCTAAAAAGTGATCATTTTACATACATGTAACATTCACCAATTCTACCCATAGCCACGACTGATAACCACACTACTCAAATTCTTGGAAGCTATATATATATTTCGTCAATCGTTTCAACAACGTCATAAATCAAAAAACATGATTTTTCAGGAGATCGTTTTTAAAGTTTAAAAATATAACGAAATGTATAAAAATCAATATCAAGCCACTTATTGAACTTTTTACTGTGCAACTGATCTTTTTAGGTAAAACCTGAAAGTTTTTTTTTCCATTTGAAAAATATTTAGTTTATTTAAAAAGATCATTCCGAAAACATGAACAACTGAAAATTGACGATTTTTGATGTATGACGTTGTTGAAAGGAGTGAGCGATATGTCTACCTATATATAAATATATATTTATGTATATATATATATATATATATATATATATATATATATATATATATATATATATATATATATATATATATATATATATATATATATATATATATATATATATATATATATATATATATATATATATTTATATTTATATATTTATATAAATATAAATATATATATTTATATATATATATATATATATATATATATATATATATACATATATATATATATATATATATATATATATATATATATATATATATATATATATATATATATATATATATATATATATATATATATATATATATATATATATATATATATATATATATATATATATATATATATATATATATATATATATATATATATATATATATATATATATATATATATATATATATATATATATATATATATATATATATATATATATATATATATATATATATATATATATATATATATATATATATATATATATATATATATATAAATATAAATATATACACACATGGTTCAATTTCGAAATCTATGGTGAGATGAAAGAAGCTTTTTGATTCAGCAGAAATGTAGTTTTTTAATCACGTTTTCATATCAAATTTTATAAATATGAGGTGAGTTAGTTTGAAATTTATATTTCGTAAGTATAGAGTTCTCGGTAAAATAAATATCATTGAAATTACAAGGTCGCAATCCAGCTTGAAACAGGATTTACTTCGTTTGTTTGTGAGTAAAAGCTCGCGTGTACTGTCGCCTGGAGGCGCCTCAAGTCATACCGACTTCAAGTTATTTCAGTATTAAATAAATATCCTCGAGTCTAACTCTTCATTCCACTTCGCAATCATCTATCGACAAGTAAGGAGAACATTGCCGAATCCGTCTTTGGGGGCGCAATTCTCAAATTAATATATTTTGTAATTTATTCTTATTCACCTATCCGCCTACGTAGTGTAATGGTCAGCTACCGTTCTGGAGGTGGCGGGTTCGATTCCCAGGGGGGTCAAATAAATATAAGTGTATTTTTCACTGTAATATTTATTCAATATTACCCTGGACTGGTACCTGAAGCGGAGGGCTGATCACTTTCCTTCATATGTAAACGATCAAGATAACTCTACGCAGTGCCCTATGCACCATTGGGGTGCGGATAAGGGTTTTATTATGATTTTTATTATTCTTATTCACATCTTTTTTAGTGTGTCCACTTAGGAGTTATTTATGTATATTTTTTTAAATATATCTAAACAAAGATGAAGAATATAAATGTCTGGGAATTAACAGGACTTACGACCTCTTGAAGGCTCACTATTCTGTCATTTTAATTATTGTTGTTGCAATCAATTTGTTCTAAGACATGATTAAATCATAAATATGCGACTTTAGTATGTTATTGTAACAACTGGTTTCAGAAGCTACAGATGCTTTCATCTACGGGTTTGAATATAATCTACGGATTTGAACGAACAGGGGTTTAATATTATATATGTATTATATATGTATGTATTAATTGTAGAATCAAACACAGATTTTTTGAGTCTTCTAAGTCTTATTTTACTGTTAATATTGTGACAATTGTTTCACATTTATTTGAAAATGCTATAACTAGGCGAAAAAGTTGTCACAATATAAATTTTTGTGTGTATTTTAACATTAAAATACAATTTGGTGGACAAAAAACACCAGTGTTTGATTTAACAATTAATACATAAATTAAAATGGAGTTCTACAAATTAAACGCCAATTAACTAAATAAATAGATATTTTTTTAATATTATTGTAGATCGATGCATCTTTAACTTCCAAAACTAGTCGTAACAATGTAATATGTAAATATGTAAAAAAAGTGTTTAATTCATAATTCACAATTTTATCCATGATTGACAATCACACTTCTCGCATTCCGGATTTATGATTCAGTATAACGCAACATTTTTAATATATATTTTTTTTAATATAGAATGGCGTTGCACATGTAATACATTGCATTTGCCAATATCAAGTTAATTGATTTCTTAATTATAAAATATGATAAACTATAAATTATAAAGATAAACTATAAATTTATTCCATTTAATTAAAAAAAAACAACTAACAGTCTGTACACAAATGGGTTCCTGCTCGCAAGGATGAGATGGATATCTGTAGGGAGGGAAATAAGCGGGGCCAGAGATTTAAAAAAATTTGGCATTTGGTCATTTATTGAGCAAACAAAGAAAATGTGAACATTTTTAATATGTCCAAATACTTATTCACATATAAAGATTATCTCTTCTATGACGACCGTAAGTCCCGTTAATGCTAAGACTTACATATTTTTCTTCATCTTTGTTGAGATGTCAAAAAATAATGTGAAAAAAAACAATATAAAACACATTGCTCGTACTTACTCGTACTACGCCGCTGGGATTGTGAATTTGCTATAATTTAACCCGTGACGTCAACGAATCATGCTCATTCTTCAAATTGGCATCACTGACATATTGTGAAATATAACGCAGATTCAGAATAGCACCGCAGTCCAGCAAGAAGTCTTCCACTTTGGGAATTTAATCAAAACTTCGAATGAGAAACGAAACGGTTTTTTACTGATGAAGAAAACACGACAGGATTAATTATTCTGCCTTAAATTCAATCCGATGACAGCTGTGACGCTTGTTAAAACACGTGATGGAAAAGGGATGTTCCAACGAAATAATTTTTCGAGTCCGTCTATAGACATTTACAGGGAATAGTAATAATAATCATAGTTTCTTGAATGTTTTTCGCAATAATACTTTGACACATTTTATCAACTTTATAAAATAAAACAACTTTGTTTTTAACCACTTTTTATTGGTACATTTTTTCTGCAGCCGGTTTTGACAAGAACCTTGTCATCTTTAGGATTTAACAAGTACTTATATATGTAAATTATTATATATATACTTATATACAAATAATACGACATGTTTTATAAAGAATCATAGTATTTATTTTTATTTTTAATTATCCATAATGAGATGTAAAAATGGCAATTATTTGCGGGTAGATGATACTAACTTATACGAGTTTTCTTAACTAATCTTTGGTTTTTGGAGCTATATTTTTGGCCTTGCAAATGGAAGTTCTAAGAGAAGAATTGGACTAAAAAGTTCAATTAAATTAAACCCATAAAGTTTTCGAATCCATCTTTAAACATTTAGAGGCAGAATCATTTTTTTTTGTTTTTTGATTATCATCCTCAATTTAATACAAAAAAGGCAATCATTTGTGAATTGATAACACTGATCTTTAAGAATTATCTTAACTGGTCTTAGGTTATGTTGCTTCAACCGATGGATCTTTCGAGTCCATCATTAGACATTTAGAGGCAGAATCATACTATTTCTGGTTATATTTTTATCATTATCAATAACTAACAAACTAACAAACTAACCATCACGCCGCTTCCCCGCAGGGATAGGCAGAGATAATATAACCCCACACCACTCTGTCCTTGCAAACATTCTTCGCCTCTTCCACGTTTATGCATCTCCTCATACATACCCGCCGATTGTTTCGACTCTTTTCTTGAACCTCACGTAACCTGACCACTTTCAAGTATTTGGCATACTTGATCGTGCCAAGTTTTTTTCCGGTCTTCCTCTGCTCCTTTTTTCAATTACATTCGACTCATAAATTTGTTTTACCGTTCTTACCTCACTCATTCGTTCTACATGTCCAAACCATCTCAACACACCTTTCTTAATTTTATCGATAATGCTTGTCTCAGCTTTGCTTTCTTTCCTTATTTCACCATTCGAACATCTATCATACATCGTTTTGTCGCACATTCTTCTGAGAGATCGCATTTCGAATAATATCATCAATAAATTAAGAAAAAAGCAATCACTTGCGAGTAGATAATACCGACTAACAAGAATTATCTTTACCGGTCTTAGGCTATGGTGCTTCATTTCCGGCTGTGTAAAATGGTGATCCAATTTTGGTCGTAAAAATACCATAACGGGTCTGAATTCGATTTAAAAAGGTGAATTGGTTTTTCAGGGAATCCGTAAAAAGAAGGTCATCGTTCGATTTTCATTTTTAAATATCGCACTCCTATTATTGCAACAGATGGTATGAAATATTACTTTTTTCATATGAAAATTGGAGTTAACAGATATTTAACTGAAAGAATTATTTTATTTCATGCGGAGGTGCTGGTTGAATAATTTGAGTGACATATTACATAGCGCGAAGGTATACTTCAATGAGTTTTCGTAAAAAGACACGAAAATCTGTGAAACTTTTTATAAATACATTGACAATTATCAATATGATAATCACTTAAACCTTTTCCCTTCTGTTTATATTCCCGGGCTACAATAATAATAAGAAAACACAAAAAAATAAAAGATCCTACCCTCTATTCACCCTACAACGTCCCATAAACATAACTCTAAAGTTTATACTTAGCTTAAATATGCTTTTAAATATGCTTCTTATTTACAACATTTTGAGTGTGTCCAAATACTTGTTCACAAAATCTGGATTATCTCCAATTACAGGAGTTAGAAAATAACTCCTGTAATTGAAGATAATCCAGATTTTGTGAACAAGTATTTGGACACACTCAAAATGTTGTAAATAAATTGTCTGGTCAAATTATAAGCTTGAATAATAAAAATGAAAATGTTATTTTCTGGCGTTTCTCATGTGTGTGATTATAATTCAGGATTCGGACCTTACATACTAATATAAGAGTTTCTGCTTAGTAAAAAGCTTCTTTACATCTCACCAATAGATGTCTCTAGTGAAGTTCTAGTGTTTCAAGAACAAGGTTTCTAAATTGGTTCATATTTACAGAACTTCCGAGAATTTGAGTAGTGTGGTTGTCAATAATGGGTAAAATTGGTGAATGTTACACGTGTGTAAAGTGATAACTTAAACCAGCCAATGACGGTCGTCAGCCCCGTAAATGCCCAGAATTCCATATTCTTCTTCATCTTTGATGAGATGTCAAAAAATAATATGCTTCTTATGCCTATTTATTATACCTGTTTATTGTTTTTATATTTTGCCATGTATAAGTTTTAGTATTTAAAAAAAATCTTTTTTGAAACTTTATTATTTGTGTTCCAGTCTTGTTAACCTTAATCCCATGTCCCAAAATGAGAAACATAAATTACTAATCGGGAATATTATATATATATGACTTATGTATGTAATATGTTTTGAAAAAATAATTAAATAAATAAAGCTGTATACTTAGCTTCACATACGGTAATTGAAAAGATGCGGAATGCATCGAAACACGTGTTTTCATAGATTTCAAGAAATAGTGGCATTCACCATTGTAAAATATGATTAAAACACTAGAACCGTTTACCTTGTAGGTATATTTACTTATCATTTTAGATTTTCACTTACGCATCATATATAATCACGTACAAAACGAGTTACTTAATCGAAATGCTTCCCAAGACGCATTAGTATAAAACATACTACGTAAATATTAGAGTATTTTATATTTATGGGATAAAGCAAGCCTTTGTTGAGGGTGGTGGGACCAGTATCCGGGAGGAGAAGATTTACGGAGGCGGCATCTGTGGTCGCGACTACCGACCACACGGGCTAATGTGGCCACGTCACGACAGCGGGCACTTATGGCGTATCGCAAGGGTGGCCAACCCGTGGCCCGCGGAGCAAATCACACATTTTGCCTTTGGTGTACACAAAACCACCAACAAAACATAACATCGTGCATAGTTTGTATAATATTCCATATAGGGTAGTATTTCACTATCCTGGCAATTTCAAGACCCATAATGGTGTCAAGTCGTAAAGACGCTGGACTAAAGAAGAGAAGAGTAACAGAAGAACTGAGAAGTTTTTTAATACGGATGGAATACAAACTATTTTTTCGTGGAATTTAAAACAAAACCAACATACCTGATATGCAATGATTCTTTGTTTGTTTCTATCTTGAAAATGTATTACATTAAACTGCATTACAAGGCTAAACATGCAAATAAGTTTGAAAAGTACCAAATAAATATGTTTTCCAATCTTATCAAAATGTCAATGAAGAAAAAAAATGACATCTTCAAAAGCCATGCACTTGGCATTTATATAATATTTCACCATTCTAAGATCAATCATAAATCGTTTTGCCGCACATTTGTCTGTGGGATCGCATTTCGACTGCATTCAGTCTACTTTCATCCTTCTTTTGCCGACTTCGTGTGTCGTTTCCATACGTTAGGGTTACTGTGTACTGCCAGCTTAGCTTTTGCTAATATGTATTTCCTATGACTGATCACAAGTCGGAATAATCGTCGGCTATGTACGAGGAGATGCATGAATATAGAAGAGGCGAAGATTATTTTCAAAAAGTGGCATGGCGTTCTATTCTCTCTGTCTACCCCTGCTACCTAAACATCACGGCCTGAGGCAGCCGTGATGTTTAGTAAGTTAGTTAGTAAAAAGCATAGAAATACTTCAGTAAAATTGGCTGACTTATTTCGAATCCGTCGAAATAGCACGAATATGGCGTTCTCGGTGCAAAATTGTATCCAACATTATTTTTTAATACGATCTGTTCATTTAAAATTGCAATTACTTTTTTGAGAACACTCGTTGCTCAAAATATCATATTTTGTGAAAAAGCTCCATTAATGGTTTGTAAACGATATGATGTAGAAACGCCGGTCATCTCTCAAATGACCAAATGGGGTTTGAATTAACTGTAAAAAATATAATCTCAAAAAATAACAATATGCGCAGTATACTTTCCTTTCTGCCTACCTCTGTGGCAAACCTAGTAGTTTTTTTCTAAGTTATGTGATAAAAGTTGACTTATGACATAACTAACAACTCATACTCAAAATTTAGCTTCTTTCATTTTTCTAACTAATATACGAAAGAAATCTAACATCAAGCGTCGTGGCGTAGTTGGGAAGACGTTCGACTGCGAAACTGGCGTCGCAGGTTCGATTCCGTCTAAATGAAAAAAAAAAACAGAAACATTTATTTTTAATTAGTCAATTGGTAAATTTTTACATTTACCTTCCCCATCCTTACTATTCTACCTTCAAACAAGCCTCTTAAAGTAGAGGCTTTGCAAGTTATACCTTTGAAAAAAAAAACATTTATGTATCCATCAAAATATCAACATGGATGTTAAGTATTGGGTAGAATGGTGAACGTCACACATGTGTATAAAGTAATCAATTAACCCGGCTAAATGCCGGGTCTTAAGCCCTGGAATGCTTGGGCTTAGTATCATTTGAGACACCTATACAATTAAATTGATTTACAAAGGTTAACGATCAAAACTTGTACTTGTGCCGTGTATAATTTAATTTAATATTCTAACTCTCAAAGGAAAGAATTTTAATTAATTTACAATGTAAAATTACAGATTCAAAGGGGTTTTGATCTCACCCATGCGTGGAACAAATAATAATTAATATTCAGTGTTTTTTTAGGGTTAGTTAATTTACATACTTATACCACAGAGTAAATTATTTTATGTTTGAAATTTGTTTGGCTTCTGTTGCACAATATTAATTTAATATTTAATTGAAAATATGTAATTATCTCGTCGAAAATTTACAAACCTTTTCACTCTTCTGAGAATCCTTTGAACATTTACCATACAACTATGTACATTCTACACTTATTATTTTTCTATACAGGCTGCTTAGAAAATAACTTTGTTATAAAATGGAAATATTGAACGATGTTGAATGTCACGGTATCTTCTTCAATAATGACAAACTATGAAGCTAATTATCACGCCGCTTCCTTGCAGAGATATGCAGATAGAATAGAACGCCACACTGTCTTTACCAACATTCTTCACTTCATACATATTAATGCATCTCCTTATACATACCCGACGATTATTTCCTGGATTATAAACACATACATGAGAAACTCTAGAAAACATCATTTTTATTTTTATTATTTTAGCTTATAATTTGACCAGTTATTTACAACATTTTGAGTGCGTCCAAATACTTGTTCACAAATCTGGATTATCTCTAATTATAGGAGTTATTTATCATATTATTTAAAAAAAGATAAATAACTCCTATAATTGGAGATATTAGTCCGCCTCCGTAGTGTAATGGTCAGCACGCTCGGCTACCGTTCTGGAGGTCCCGGGTTCGATTCCCAGGGGGGGTCAAATAAGTATAAGTGATTTTATCACTCTAATATTCAATATTACCCTGGACTGGTACCTGAAACGGAAGGCTAATCACCTTTTCTTCGTGTGTTAACGATCGAGACAACACTGTTTTTATATAATGCAGTGCCCTATGCACCATTGGGGTGCGGATAAGTGTCTGAAAAAAAAAGATTATTGGAAATAATCCAGATGTGTGAACAAGTATTTGGACACACTCAAAATGTTGTATTTTATTGCTGATAAAACGCATACAAAAAAATTGTGACAATTTTTTGTGTGCACAAGCGTTCATGTGTTTGTTTTTTTTGTCATCAGGTGTGGATATTCGGCGACGCGTGGTGCTCAATCTGGCTGGCCGTGGACGTGTGGATGTGCACGGCCTCCATCCTGAACCTGTGCGCGATCTCGCTGGACCGCTACGTGGCGGTGGCGCGCCCCGTCAGCTACCCCTCGCTCATGTCGCGACGGCGCGCCAAGGCGCTCATCGCGGCGCTATGGGTGCTGTCCTTCGTCATCTGCTTCCCGCCCTTAGTGGGATGGAAGGACAGAGAGGTAGGAGGACTATTCCATTTTTTCGATAAACCAATTAACAATCAATAAATTAAACTAAAAAAAATAGAACATATAAACATTCTTAAGAAAAAAATTAACATAATTTATATTTGAAGCACTAACTTTGCGATTTTCCAATTTATAATTAAAATGTGACTTTGTTTTAAAATCACTTTAAACTAATAGTGATTTTAAAACTAAGTTATATTTTAATTATAAAGGTTTTTAGTTTACATTTAGACCTGAAGATGGAAGCATAGCTTCTGAAACTAGTTGTCATAGTAAAATAAACTCAAGTGGTAAAAAAACAAGTGTTTTATCTTTTACAATTCATCATGTCTTACCACAAAGTCAATACCGAAACAATAAATAAAACATCAAGTATACTTGATCTTGCCAAATCTTACTCGGTGTTTCTTTTTTTTTCTTTTTCCAACTGCATTTACCAAAAAATTATGTTTAACCGTTCTTTTTTCACTCACTTATTCTACTTCGCTCATTCCTTTCAAGAACGTCATAAATCAAAAAACATGATTTTTCAGGAGAACGTTTTTAAAGTTTAAAAATATAATACAATGTATTAAAAATAAATATCAAGCCACTTACTGGACTTTTTACTGTGCAACAGATCTTTTTAGGTAAAACCTGAAGGTTATTTCTCCATATGAAAAAAATTATGTATATTTAAAAAAATAATTAAACAATACCTTTTCTTCAAAATCCAAAAACATCACTTTCTGCCCTGTAGCGGGTACATATTAAGTTTAAAATATGCCGCTTTTGCTGGGATATAGTATATTTTCTTGGCATTCCAAAAACATGCATATCTGAAAATTTTCGATTTTTAATTTATAGCGTTCTTGAAAGGAGTGAGCGACATGTCAAAACCATCTCAACACCTTACTTGATTCTATCATTTCTTATTTAAAATATAATTCAGAAAATTAAATATCATATTTCCTCTTTTCATTTTCGTAGACTAGCTTTTCGACCCTTAAGCTAAGCTTTTATAAATGCATTTAATTTTATTTTAACAATATGTTATGTTTTTATTTGTTATGATATGTCGTTACGTGTTTGTGTGTTGAAACATGCCGAATATCGTGCATACCTCACGTGCTCCATACGTTATTCCATTATTACTGTTACCTGTTATTACAGCCGGGCTGAAATCAACCCTAACCACTCACTGCACTGTCCACTCTACTAACAATTGTAAAGTTGATGGACAGTGACCTAAAAAGGTTTCACTATGTATCGATTTTCAGGGAACAATTTGCGTTGCTCGTCATTTCTCTTAATCCTCCTGAAAATCTATTCTGAAAAACATTTATTCATCTATGAACTAGGCATTCATATTATTTTTTGACATCTCATCAAAGAAGAAGAAGAATTTGGAAGTCTGGGCATTTACGGGGCTGACGACCGTCATAGGCTGCTTTAAGTAATCACTTTACACACGTGTAACATTCACCAATTCTACCCATTATTGACAACCACACTACTCAAATTCTTGGAAGTTCTATATATATATGAACCAATTTAGAAACCTTGTTCTTGAATCACTAGAACTTCACTAGAGACATATTTTGGTGAGATGTAAAGAAGCTTTTTATTAAACAGAAACTCTTATATTAATATGTGAGGTCCGAATCCTGGATTATAATCGCACACATGAGAAACGCCAGAAAATACCATTTAATATTTTTTTTCGAAAAATGATATGAAAATAACTCCTGTAATTGGAGATAATCCAGATTTTGTGAACAAGTATTTGGACACACTCAAAATGTTTTAAACTAGGCATTCGTTATCATATTTTTGAAGTCTCTTGAAAAATAAGTGATCTTATAATTTATCATCAAAGACAATCTCTTAGACATATGTGCAGCAAAACGATGCATTTAGCTGGATCAAGTGATCACTTTACAGTTGTGAGCGTTAAGCATTCTGTCCATTATTAAACATTCATTTTGAATAAATTTTTGATGGTTTTTATTATAATTTTGTTTTTGCATTTTGAAGAAAACGTATTGTTTAATTATTTTTTTGAATAAACTTTTTATTTTTCAAATGGAGAAAAAACATTCAGGTTTTACCTTAAAAGATCTGTTGCCCAGTAAAAAGTTCAAAAAGTGGCTTGGTATTTATTTCTAATACATTTTATTACATTTTTGAACTTTAAAAACTATCTCTTGAAAAATCAAGTTTTTTGATAAATGACGTTGTTGAAAGGAGTGAGCGATATGTCAGTATTGTGCAATCCACAAATGGCATTGCATCTAAAAAATATAGTTTTGTTTTCTAGGGTAAATGTCCTCTAGATTTCTATTAAAAGTTTAGTCCATTTAAAAGAGCCATTAACGAAGGTCGTCATTGCACAGCCTCATTGTATAATAGCGGGTTGAGAATCTAAATTCCTCTTCGATATTCAGGAGCACGTATGGATTAAGAATTTACAGAGGTAAAATCACTCCACAAACTACAACCCAAATAATTTCCATCCACCGAAGACAGAAATGTGTGACCGGAATTTCAAATTGCTTTTTACCCTGGGTGAGCTAATTGATAAAATAAATCATGATAATATTGGTAAAGATTAATGGATTTAATCTAAAATAAAATCTTAATTTAACTTACTGACAAACTAACCATCACGCCGCATACCGCGGGGTAGGCAGAGATAATCGAACGCCACACCACTCTGTCTTTGCAAACATTATTTGCCTCTTCTACATTCATGCATCTCCTCATACATACTCGACGATTATTACGACTCCTGACCCGGCCGCTTTCAAGTATTTGACATACCTGATTGTGCCAAGTTTTCCTCGGTCGTCCTCTGCTTCTTTTTTCAACTAACTTAATGTTTATTTCGCTTGGTAAATACTGATTTTGCTTAAAATCATTAATATCGTAGTCATACAGGAGAAAGTGACCAAGTGCACTATTTGATATCTTTCTAGCTTAATATTGCCTTGAAAAAATCCCAAAGTGTTTTAAAACCTGGAAGTATAATATATTAACTGGTTAAAAATGACTAACTGCATTGATGTTTATCTTCTTGCCAAGCAAAAGTGACTTAAATGGCCCTCCTGAACATTTTACGTTTTGTCAGTTGGTCACTTTCTCCTGTACTACTACGATATATGCATTCCGTAACATATTTATATACCGTTAAGGTGTTTGGGCACTACACGGAATTACACGGAATTTAACAAAAAAAAAACAATTATATAAGATAGAAATGTAAAAAAATGATTGAAATATAAAAAGCACGTACAACATCTACTGTAGTGTAAAGTAGGGGAGAGTGCCCATGAGTGGGACAGAGGATGAATGGGACAATCGTCCTCCAGCCCAAACTATTGTTACAAAAAAAAATAAAAAATTACCCAACATGAACGCTACGATATTAGACAGATTAATCCTCAAACCTCAGTTCTCGACTGACAGTAGAGCGAGTAAGACGTGTTACAATTTTTTTGCGTCAAAAAGTAAATTATATACTGTAATTTGATTTTGTTTGTACATATAGGTTATGATAAGTGCTGCAATTGATATATACAATTATTTAAGTTGGTTCTCTCAGGATATTATAAAGTATGTTTCATCAAATTTACTTAAGTATAAATGTATCGATTTATCTATTTTTCTAAAAATCACGCATTTCCTTGAATAGGACGCGCGCAGTGATCATGAATGGGACGGTCCCACCCAAGGGAAAATTGTCCGATTCATGGCGAATACTTTTAATTTATATTAAAAATCGTTTGTACTCGTTTGTATTACACGCATTGTAAACATTATATTGTTTTTAGGTTATAATGCCAAAAATACGCCATCGTTCACCAACCATCAATCACCAACGTTCTAATTGAAGCTGCTGTAGAAGAGGTTTTAAATAAAAGCAAAATATTAGGTCGGTTGCAAAGACATATGCAATAGGAAAATCTTCTTTTTATAGACATGTCCAACAAGTAAAGGCTGATATGAAATAAAAGAGCCTATCAGCGAAAGCTAAACTGGCAGTGCATAACGGAGTCCTGGTTCTAACTCCAATGTATGGAAGTGAAACATGGAGTTGGCAAAATAAGGATGAAAGTAGACTAATTGCAGTCAAAATGCGATCTCTCAGAAGAATGTGCGACAAAACGATGTATGATAGATGTTCGAATAGTGAAATAAGGAAGGAATGCAAAGCTGAGATAAGCATAATTGATAAAATTAAGAAAAATGTGTTGAGATGGTTTGGACATGTAGAACGAATGAGTGAGGATAGAACGGTTAAACAAATTTACTAGGCGAATGTTATTGGAAAAAGGAGCAGAGGAAGACCGAGAAAAACATGGCACGATCAGGTAAGCCAAATAGTTGAAAGTGGTCAGGTTAGGAGTCGTAACAATCGGCGGGTATGTATGAGGAGATGCATGAATGTGGAAGAGGCGAAAAGAATGTTTGCAAAGACAGAGTGGTGTGGCGTTCTATTCTTTCTACCTATACCTGCGGGGAAGCAGCGTGATCGTAAGTAAGTTTTTTTAGTTAGTCAGTTTAGTCTGAAGCAAGAAGAAATACTTTCCACGTATTTAAATTCAGCTGGAAGAATATGTTCTACAGTACAGAAATAAATCAGTAAGGGGAAATCAAGTATAATATCTGACACTTCAGAAAAGGACAAGTTTTTGAAAATACAATTGAAGAATGGAAAATGAAGACCTATAGATAGACCAAAAAATAAGCCTAACACTAAAAGAGTTTTAAAAAAACTCAGTTTTCAACAAAATATTTCAATGAGTGATGACAGAGATCAGTTCAGATAAATCAGTTGAAATAGAAGGTGTATCACTGACAAAAACAAAAGGAAAGGAGGATAATAAGTGTCACATATGTGAAGGAGAATATCAATATAGTTTTATGCATTGGTTTAAATGTAAATTTCGTGGCCCATGAAAATTGTGGAATATTAAGATATCTGAACTTTTTTTGCCAAAAATGTTGCAAAAATGTTTAATAAAATTTCTTTTACATGTGTCTACGTATTATACGAAAGTGTCTACAGATGATTTTTGTTTTAAAATATAATTATTCCATCAATCTAGCATTTTAATTAATGTCCCATTCATGGTATACTGGTGTCCCTCTCATGGGAGGGTGTTTATGCATGGGACATTTTAGGACATTATTTGAAATCGATTTTTCAGGCAGTTAGGTTAATTTTTTTAGAAAACAAAGTATGGCATATTTGTAGCTAAAAGATTGAATAAAGAGAAACCACGTTTACTTTTTGTGATTTATTTTACAGAGAAGAACTAGAGAGGCAAAATCAAAAACGTCCCATCCATGGGCACTCTCCCCTACTATGTATGTACTGTATAAAAATTGAACTTTTCAAAATCCAAACAGGTCACAGCCGTACTAAGTTCACATTTCCTGTCTCCCATTGTGACTTATTTCGATGAAATTAGGATGAATTATATAACAATTCGTAAACATGAATTAATCTCTTTTCCTTGTAATTGTGAGAGTTACGTAGCTTAGAGTGAAGTGGCATGCTTTGATGTTCCGCTTCAGAACAAAGATGTCATCAATCATCCCCGCTAATCCTTGTACAAACATATCCTTGCGTCTGTTTGATGTCAAAGAAAGGCACGGCAAACAGCAATCCAAAATTCACGACGAAAAGGGTTCCGCAAGGACATCCGCTAGGACCCCGTTCTTCCGTTAAACGGTATAATATGCACAACACTTTTGTGGGTTATTTTTTTTAAATATATAAAAATATTTATTATAGCTGCAGACAGTTGGTTGAATTCCAGTTTGAATTTTTGGGTAATATATCAGAAATCAAACATGGATTGAATTCTACTTTTATTTACATATATCTGATAATATGTGACGTGTTTTGTCTTATTAAGACATTATCAAACACTCTGTTGTGTTTGATAATGTTTTTATAAGACGAAACGCGTCACATATTATCATGTTTTTGTAAATAAAAGTAGAATTCGATCCAATAACCGTGTTTAGTTTTGGATATATTACCCAACAATATAAAAATTAACCATTTTTATTCTGGCAAAAACGTGATTATTCAAGCTACGGATGATACGATAACGATACTTGTATATCAATACATGCATCATTTTGAGTGTTTCCAAATACTTGTTTTAAAATAATTGCCTCGCCACTGAGTTATAAGTTATTTTTACATTTTAAATATAAGTTTTACTTGGTAAATACTACTATTTCTTAAAATCTAATTTAACACGAGTTTTCAGCATTCCGCACCATTAAAAACCATGTTTGAAAGTGATGTGAAGGCATCGGAACACGTTTTACGATAGATTTTAAGAAGTAGTGGTATTTACCGTGTAAAATATTAATCAAATTAGATTGATTTTACCACAATGTTACTGCCGAATCAATTAATAAAGTCATTTTTACATTTTGACATCTCAACAAAGATGAAGAAAAATATGGAAGTCTGGGTATTAACAGAGTTTATAACTAGTCTTTGATAGATCATAGGCCTGTAAATACCCGGACTTTCATATTCTTCTTTTTCTATGTTGAGATATAAAAAAATGTAAAAATAACTTCTTCTTGGGGAAAACCCAGATTTGTGAACAAGTGTTTAGACACAGTCAAAATGTTGTTTTATACATATTTACATGTAAAAACCCTCCTTGGGAAATATCTAGCATTTTTTGCACAAATCTTTGACTATTAATATAATTTTATTTATTGTCTCGGCATTTACTAATATAATTGTTCCTTTACAACATTTTGAGTGTGTCCAAATACTTGTTCACAAAATCTGGATTATCTCCAATTGTAGGAGTTATTTTCATATTATTTTTTAACATCTCATCAAAGATGAAGAAGAATATGGAAGTCTGGGCATTTACGGGGCTGACGACCGTCATAGGCTGGTTTAAGTGATCACTGTACACACGTGTAACATTCACCAATTCTACCCATTATTGACAACCACACTACTCAAATTCTTGGAAGTTCTATATATATTAACCAATTTAGAAACCTTGTTCTTGAATCACTAGAACTTCACTAGAGACATCTATTAAAATCTTCTTTACATCTCACCAATAGATGTCTCTAGTGAAGTTCTAGTGATTCAAGAACAAGGTTTCTAAATTGGTTCATATATATAGAACTTCCAAGAATTTGAGTAGTGTGGTTGTCAATAATGGGTAGAATTGGTGAATGTTACACGTGTGTAAAGTGATCACTTAAACCAGCCTATGACGGTCGTCAGCCCCGTAAATACCCAGACTTCCATATTCTTCTTCATCTTTGATGAGATGTTAAAAAATAATATAATTGTTCCTTCCAAATTAGTTCAAAGGTTTATTTTTACTCCACTTAATTTCAATGTACTGATATCACAACCTGGCCTAGGCAACGAATAGAAATTGTCTTGTCTAAGAATATTGAAAACATTATGTGTTTTTGCACGTGCCATAAAAAAATGTGTATTTTTTGATTATAAAATTTGATAATATAGTATTAATGTACAAAAATTAATATTATTTTTGACATGTCATCAAGGATGAAGAAAAATATGGCATTTACGGGGCTGACGACCGTCATAGGCTGGTTTAAGTGATCACTTTACACACGTGTAACATTCACCAATTCTACCCATTATTGACAACCACATCACTCAAATTCTTGGAAGTTCTTTATAAATGAACCAATTTGGAAACCTTAAAATAAGATGTCAAAAATAATATGAAAATAACTCCTGTAATTGGAGATAATCCAAATTTTGTGAACAAGTATTTGGACACACTCAAAATGTTGTACAAAAATTAAGATATAATCTAATATAATAATCTAATCTAATATAACAATACATAAGTAAGGCATAAATGTTTTCGAGAAGAACAAAGAGACGCAGTTCATTAAGTTTTAAATGTTAACAATATTGCCCTCACCACACGCAACTCCTTTAAAATCGTATATAAGTGATGGAGGACCATTATATGTGTGCTCAGATAAGATTAAAATTCAAACGTATATACGTCGCGCTCGCTCTTTGTCTATTGGCGTCGCTTTGTTCTTCTCGCCCTTATAACTTTTGTAATTTTAGGAGAATAAATAATTGACTCATCATAAGTGTTTCAGTACCGTTAGACGTTACAAGAATTATTTAGATTTTTAAGGATTTAAGGTAAATTAGTTTAGAAAATTTTGAAAACACCCTTAAATAAAACCACCCAAGTATAAAAAGTATACCCGGAAAACACGAGGGAAGAAATGTTGGAATGTGAACATCCGGAACAATATACTTTCACATCACATGCCTACTGAGCGTGAGATGGACGAATTCTACATATTCGTGACTAAAGCTCCATTTGCTTTTAGGAAATCAGGTAAAGCGGGAAAGGAAAACACAGTACACAACGAAGTCCTGGTTCCAACTCTGATGTATGGAAGAAAAACATGGAGTTGGCAAAAGAAGGATGAAAGTAGACTGAATGCAGTCGAAATGCGATCTCTCAGAAGAATGTGCGACAAAACGGTGTATGCTAGATGTTCGAATAGTGAAATAAGGAAAGAATGCCAGGCTGAGTTGCGCATTATCGATAAAATTCAGAAATGTGTGTTGAGATGGTTTGGACATGTAGAACGAATGAGTGAGGAATGAACGGTAAAACAAATTTTTGAGGCGAATGTAATTGGAAAAAGGAGCAGAGGAAGACCGAGAGAAACATGGCACGATCAAATACGCCAAATACTTGAAAGTGGTCAGGTAAGGATTCGTAATAATCGGCGGGTATGTATGAGGAGATGCATGAACGTGGAAGAGGCGAAGAATGTTTGCAAAGACAGAGTGGTGTGGCGTTCTATTCTCTCTGCCTACCCCTATGGGGAAGCTGCGTGATGGTTAGTTAGTTAGTTATTTAAGGGTTCGTTGGCCTGCGGAATGGCCAGAGAGGACGAAACGCCACACTCGTCTGTCTTGATACAATCCCATATGCATACATTAATTCATCCTGTTATACGACCAGAAGCGACTGGTCGCACCAAGCCATTCTGTTTTCGATCTAAAAAATCCTTTCTTCTTAATTATCCATAATTCAGCTTTGCATTTATATTTGATGTATTATTTTTAAATTCTATCATACATCACATTTATTCTGAATATTAAGAAATCTAATAATAAAAAGCATATTCGTATTAATTTACACAGTTGCGTAACACGTTGAAAATCTTTAAAAAAAAATCATACTTGAATATACCACTTAATGAATTTTATTTATATGTACAATTAACATGTCATTCCACAAAGTTAATGCCGAATAAAAATATGACGTTGAAAATCGTTTCATAAAATCATTATTTCATGATATAATTAAGCGTTTTTCAGGTAAAAGTCACATGAACTTAAACTATTTTCATAATTGAATTTATAGAAAGAAGTTTAGTGTAAAAAAAAGTTAATGGAACGGCCTTTTAGCTGAAATATTTTTTTTCAAACAGACATAGACAGTTTGGACACTTGGCCAAACATATTAAGTACCAAATTAAGTAAATCACAAAAAAGAGGTATGAAAAAATACTTTATAAAAGTGGAAAAAAATCGGTCTGTCTTTATACACCATTTTAGTTTCATTAGTTTCTGCTTAAAAAAAGCTTCTTTACATCTCACCAATAGATGTCTCTAGTGAAGTTCTAGTGATTCAAGAACAAGGTTTCTAAATTGGTTCATATATATAGAACTTCCAAGAATTTGAGTAGTGTGGTTGCCAATAATGGGTAGAATTGGTGAATGTTACACGTGTGTAAAGTGATCACTTAAACCAGCCTATGACGGTCGTCAGCCCCGTAAATGCCCAGACTTCCATATTCTTCTTCATCTTTGATGAGATGTCAAAAAATAATATTTATACACCATTACGAAACTATCAAAGGAATGTTTTAATTCGTCTTCTTTTTCCGACACTGTATTTTTCTGTCTGGGTACCTATGTACTTACAAAGCGTATGACTTGACATAGAGTGGAAAGACAAAACCTGGCTTTGACAAGTCATAAGCCCTGTAAAAACCCAGCTATTTATATTCTTCTTCCTCTATGTTGAGATGTCAAAAATGTTGAGATGTCAAAAATGTAATAAAAACTGTAATCGGGAGAAAGCTCACATTTGTAAGAATTATATTTGGACACACTCAAAATGCTGTGAATTTCTATTTCACATTATTTCCGACAGTCTTCGTGGTCTTATCATACTAACATTTTTATATTAAATTCTCTTTAATGCCAATTATCTGGATAAAGTAACGTCTTTTGGCCTAGTATCTAGAAGTTGGAATATATGTCGGGATGAATTCCGATTTTTCATGATTTTTCATGTGGCGCAGAGCTAGGTAATATGGAAGTAAACTCAAAAACAACCAAGTTATTTATTCGTGTACGCTCCCTGATATAATAATAAATAATAATAAAACCCTTATCCGCACCCCAATGGTGCATAGGGCACTGCGTCATATAAACGCAGTGTTATCTTGATCGTTTACACATGAAGGAAAGGTGATCAGCCCTCCGCTTCGAGTACCAGTCCAGGGTAATATTGAATAAATATTACAGTGAAAAAATCACTCATATTTATTCTTACCCCCCCTGGGAATTGAACCCGGGTCCTCCAGAACGGTAGCCGAGCGTGCTGACCATTACACTACGGAGGCGGACGCTCCCTGATACCCTACCTAATTAATTTCAGCCTAATTCATGCTTTGAAAAATGGTGGTTATCCTGGAACTTATTCGTGGAAGAGTTTTTCTTTGGATTTCACGATTTCCCATGCGATTTTCATACAAACCAAGCGCTACCCTTCCTTTTCAAATATTCCTTAAATACGTAAGAACTGTTCTATATGATTAGTGTAATAATTCGTTATCCTTTTTGCCTGCGGCAAGGAAAATGAATAACCCACCCTTCGTTCCGTAATAAAACAATAATATAATTTAACGCAGTCAACACAGGCCTTTATGAACATAACGTATTGTATGAACCTAGAAGAGTAGTACGATATCAAGCTTTATAACCAAACTCTCATTATCCTTAAAGTCATTCTATAATCAAACATGATTTTTAATAAATATTCATATAAAATAAAAGTAGGTAGAAAAAGAAGAGATTTTGTGATTTAGCCACTTTATCTAAAATTGTATGACTCATAGAAGATAAATTACGTAAAATAACCATATTATTTATTCAGCAGTCATTTTGTGGTAAAATCTATCCATTTTCAATTGATTTTTCACGTAGTTTATCTAAATATGTACCGCTATTTTTTTTAAATGATATCTATCAGGTGTTCATTAATATAAAAACGACAATTTTTGTAAATTATGGTACATCTCATCAACAAAAGTAACAAAAACAAATATATATATATATATATATATATATATATATATATATATATATATATATATATATATATATATATATATATATATATATATATATATATATATATATATATATATATATATATATATATATATATATATATAAATATATATATATAAATATATATATATAAATATATATATATAAATATATATATATAAATATATATATATAAATATATATATATATATATATATATATATATATATATATATATATATATATATATATATATATATATATATATATATATATATATATATATATATATATATATATATATATATATATATATATATATATATATATATATATATATATATATATATATATATATATATATATATATATATATATATATATATATATAAATAAATATATGTGTATATATATTTATATATATATATATATATATAAATTTATTTATATATTATATACATACACACACACACACACACACAAGTGTATAAGACAGCATTAACATGGTACGTGGGCGTTAAAAATAAAATAAAGAGTAATAAATATATTCTCTCACATAAATATCCTCACTTTCGGCATTAAAAATGGATTTAAGAGCCGATTCCAAAGAAAATAATAGGGCGTAATAACAGTAATTTATATTTTGTGCCTAATATACAGAGTTTCAGTGAGATATATCTAAATTTTTTGCAATTTATGCGTCACAAGGACAGTTATTTGTTCGCTTGTTATTGGCTTTTAAAGGATATCAATTGCGACATATATCCTCCATCGAGGCAACACTTTGTGCTAACGGGTTGATTTTCCGGAGGCTTTTGGAACCATTTTGGATTTCATTGATTTTTCAGATGTCAATTAACCGTTTTTTTAAACATCCTTTTGGGTTTATGAAAATTAAATCATATTTTTGTCAAATAAATGACCAGAAAGTGCTTTTTAAAAAATTTAAAAAAAAACAAAGCTGATGAATATGTTTTTAATTCAATTTTATTTTATTGATTGATACAGCAGTAACTTTGTAGTAACATTTATCCATTTTCAATTAAAATTTTACTTGGTTAATACCACTATTTCTTAAAATATGTTTTCACACGTTTTTTGATGCATATGGCGTGTTTCAATTTTTAAATAGATGATGCTGAATGCATAAAAATACATGTCACAATTAGTTTTAAGGAGCAGTAGTATATACGAAGACAAAATTAATAAAAAATATTATATTTTCATATTTTATTGATAAGAACTGACAATTGGTGCTGCAATACAATAAAATATAAAGCATAATTATTTACTTATACATTAATTAAATGCGGAATTAAGAATCATTATCAGAAATAAGGAGAAAGGGAAAATTATATTTTTTTAAAACAAAAGTTCAAAAACATACCTTGTTTACGTTTTTATTAATCAATTTAACAGTCATTTTATATTTAAGTTTGTATCATTCTATTTTATTTTAATGTTACTAAGTAAATGGTACAAACAATTTCATTAACAAATACCGTAACACGGTGTTTGATAATGATGATAATATTTAGACGCCGTCTGAAAATATTGCGGGATGTATAGAAACACGCGTTAAAATAGATTTTCAAATGTAGCGGTATTTTCCAAGTAAAACTAGAAATAGATAGATATTACCACGAATTGCTGCCGAATCAATTAATGAAACCAATATAACTGTGAGATACTATATTATTCATACGTCAGTACACATTTTACATTTGAAAAGTTCCAGTTTTCCAATGGTACTTACGTTCATACCACGCAGACACACACATACATACGAGGGTGAAGGATGTCGGTCAGGATCAGGCATACGAGGCCCAGGAATAAGTGAAAGGATCCGGCCATATGTGTCACCTATTTTCAAAATCCCCCAGATCCATGTTTGTTGATTTTACAAAAAATGCAAAACTCTCCGGGTAATATTTATATTGAAAAGATATGTCTATCTTTATATAAAATATTGTGAAATAGAGAATTTTACCATTTTTTTGGAAAATTTTTCAGTATTTAAAAAAAAACACGAGATACAAACCGATAATGACGTCATATTAATTTTTGATCTATCCCCGCTCTCTACTAGGCCGATATGGGTCAGAAGGCAAGTTCCATTAATATAGCGGAATTTGAAATACAACGCTGTTTTTAAGTATTTTTTAGCAGGGTTTTCAAGTATATTAATATTTTAAACAATACAACCCGTGATTGGCATTCCGATAGAGTATTTATTTCAAAATCTTATGAAATTGGATTTGGCGGATTTTGAAAGTAGGCGACACATATATCCATTCTCACACTACTCTAGATGCTCTGGAGCTCGCTGAAGAATTGCAAACAAGCCGTTAGAGATTTCATTAATTAAGGTTGAGTTGCCCGAACACCTTTACTCGATAAACATGCTGGAACGGTAAAAACCGAACTCATGTCTTAATTAGTTAAGACCGAAACTTTGTTTTTTTTCAAAACAAATTTTCGTTGTACTTTATTTTCCCTTTACGGTGCAAAGAGCACTGTATCTTGTCGACGCAGTGTCAAATAAGGTTATCAGTATTGCGTTTCAGATATCAGTGTCCAGGGTGATATTAAATTAATATTCATTCAAACCCTTATCCGCACCCCAATGGTGCATAGGGCACTGCATCATATAAACGCAGTGTTATCTTGATCATTAACACATGAAGGAAAGGTGATCAGCCCTCCGCTTCAGGTACCAGTCCAGGGTAATATTGAATAAATATTACAGTGAAAAAATCACTTATATTTATTCGACCCTCCCTGGGAATCGAACCCGGGACCTCCAGTACGGTAGCCGAGTGTGCTGACCATTACACTACGGTGGCGGACATTAAATTAATATGAGAGTGATTAATCTGTTATCATAAATACTTGAAGCGGCCGGGTCAGGAGTCGTAATAATGACGTATTACGACTGAGGAGTATGAGTAGTATGAGGATATGCATGAATGTAGAAGAGGCGAAGAATGTTTGCAAAGGCAGAGTTGTGTAGCGTTCAATTCTCTCTGCCTAACCCTGCGGGGAAGTGGCGTGATGGTTAGTTAGTTAGTTAGTTAGTTTAATATGTACATTCATAGTGACCCCATAGAAATGACATGAGATTTTCGATAAACCATATGTATGAGTTCCAAAAATTTGAGAAAAGTGGTTGTCAATTAAAGGTAGAATAGTGAACGTTATACCTGAATAAAGTGTAAAATTTGTAAAAGAAGAAGACTTGTTTTTTCCCACTTGAGTAATATTTATTTTATCTTAACGACTAGTTTCAGAAGCTATGCTTCCATATTAAGATCTAAATATAAACAAGTTTTAAAAAAAAATTATCATTATTATAATTCAAGAGGTAAAAAATAAGTTTTTTTCTTTTCCGATTTCAACATATATTACCACAAAGTGAATACTAAAACAATAAATAAAATGTATACAGTGTTCATTTAACCAGCCTATAACAGATCATAAGTCCTGTTAATACCTAAACTAACATATTCTTCTTTATTTCTTTTGAGATATTCATTATTTGTCAGTTTTCATCTACTCTAGCTTATATCAGAGCTTCATTCACTCCTCACTATTCACTCTGCTTTCAATATCTTCATCAAACTTTTCTTTTTTTGTACGAATCGAAGTTATGTTGATTTATTTTCTGAAAAAGCTTTTTATACTCTACTTTAAAGTTAGTCAACTATCAAGTCTAGTTATTTATTCTGAAGCTTTGCTATTCCATCTTGTCATTTATCGTCAAGACCATGGAGTCGCCATTGAATAGGGTTCGCTATCGGAAGTCCATAAATACCACCTTAAAATGTACTACCTATTCTGAGTGATATCTTTCAGGTTTCGTAATTTGATAACCTCCTTCATAATGCCATAGAAAATAGAGAAATATCAGGCGGACGTTGTTAGAACGAGGAGGAAAACAAAGTGTGTACGTTTTCCGGCCTTATGGTACAGGATGTTTCGACATTTTTTAAACTTTTTCAAACAGTATATAAATAATGTTATACAGGATTATTAAAAATTCGATTAAATCCTTACAACGGTTATATATCAGGTAATCGACGTAACACTCAAATACATATATATATATATATATATATATATATATATATATATATATATATATATATATATATATATATATATATATATATATATATATATATATATATATATATATATATATATATATATATATATATATATATATATATATGTATATATATATATATATATATATATATATATATATATATATATATATATATATATATATATAAAAGCATGTTTTTTGTGCTTCTTCTTTATGTCGTGACGTTGATTTTTACCATTTGAGTTATATTTATTTTTAACGACTAGTTTTGGAAGCTGATGATGCTTCCATCTACGGGTTTGAAAAATAATTATCCGTACTGTTATTGAAGAGGAGGGGGTAAGTTTAAGGGTGGAGTTTGAAAATAACGGGAACATGGAAAGCAAAGGTGAGGATTTTTGATATATAAATTATTTATTAAATTATTTTTAAATTTTTTTTATTTTTTATTCATAAATATAATTCATACGCTAAAAAAACGAGTGTTTTCATTTACAATTTAGTCATGTCTTATCACACAGTGAATGCTAAAATAATAAATAATATATCACTCGTGAGGATGTGTCCCTATTTTTGGCAGTCCAAAACAGCTCTTCGATGCTCCGAACTCCTTTCCACACATGGACCAAATATTCTGATTATTAAGACTATTTACTCCATTTCTAAATTACTCTTATAAAGCCCTGTTTTGTCTATTTTTTTAATGTCACTTACTAATGTGGTCTTCGTTTTTCGGATTTGTATAAAAAAAAACAATATGGTAAAACAAGACCAAAATTTAATGATTAGTATCAGAAAATACTATACTTCTGCATTCCTCGACTTACTCCGCAAACAAATCCAAATTATGATTTATGTATAATATTTAGAAATTCAAGAGAACCTGAATTCAAATAATAATTTATTAAATAATATACTAATTCAAAATTCTTCACCTTTGCTTTCCATTTTTCCTTTGTTTTAAAACTCTGCCCCTTAACTAACCCCCTTCCCCATAACTTACCCCTCTCTTTATTTAAAGAACCGTTTTTAATTTTATATTTTGGTTATTATTCATACCTGACGATGAAAGTTTAGCTTCCGAAACTAGTAGTCATTAATAAACCTAAGTGGTATAAAAACAAGTATTTCCTTAATCTTTAAAAAAGGAAATAACTTTGTATTAACCACTTTTATTTTTTAATAATACAATTTAACCAACCAGTTTCAACAAGAACCTTGTCATCATCAGGGTTTATGTTAATTCAAAAACATTAAAAACATTAAAATACTCTCACCAAAAAAACTTTTGTAACAAAAATAACATTTATAATTTTTACGGAGTGTGTGGAAGTTTTTTTGGTGAGAGAATGAATTTTTTTAATGTTTTTGAATTAATATAAACCCTGATGATGAAACCTTTGTTTCTTGTTGAAACTGGTAGGTTAGATTGTATTAATAAAAAAGTGGTTATAACAAAGTTATTTCATTTTATAAAGTTTATAAAATGTGCCAAAAAGTATCTGCGGAAAACATTCAAAAAAAGTTTCCATAATCATTTGAAAGCGAACAACCTTCCTTGCTGGACAATACCTTTGCTCTTTTATGGTATAGGCATCAAGTAGTAAATTTGTATACCAAATAGTGCTATTGTGGTTCTAATCATCTTGAAACGCCCTGTGTTTTCTTCGCCACAACGGTGTTTGTCTTCGATAAAAATGGAAGATTTATTTAGTGATGCTTTTGCGAAATTCATCTTCCGGAAACATGTTCGAAATTTATGGGGAAATTAGTTGCGAGATTAATCATGAATACACAGCGTAGATCATACGTGCTTTTCTGTATTACAGCCTTACTGAGGGAGAAATTCTTTCAGGAAAATTTATGATTTTTTCAACAGAACTGAAAAAGTTATCCAATTCTTTACGGACCTGTTTGTACGAAGCTTCTTCAACTGGATCAATTTCAATAGCAGGCTATATATTTGTAACATGAATGTGTTCACTAACTTTAGTTTATATAATAGTACACATTCGATTTAATATATGACAATTTTACTTATATTTTATTTCGTTATACAATTTCTTGTCCGCCTCTGTAGTGTAATGGTCAGCACGATCGGCTACCGTTCTGGAGGTCCCGGGTTCGATTCCTAGGGGGGTCAAATAAATATAAGTGATTTTTTTCACTGTAATATTTATTCAATATTACCCTGGACTGGTACCTGAAGCGGAGGGCTGATCACCATTCCTTCGTGTGTAAACGGTCAAGATAACACTGTGTTCATATGAAGCAGTGCCCTATGCACCATTGGGGTGCGGATAAGGGTTTTATTATTATTATTATTATATGCAATATTTATTAAGATTTATTTTTAAAATTACATTTCATGAAGAAAAATTGTTAATGCAATAAAATACGACATGATTGAATAATTTAATCTTTTTTGCATCAAACTTCTTCCATTTCCTTTTCGTTCATTGTTTTTGTACATTTGATTTGAAATTTTAATGACTTTATAGACATTGGAAGCGGGTTATAGAACTTTATTGCTTAAAAATCAAAGTTTTTCACCAAAAAAAGTATGCATCTGATTTTGTTCGACGTGTTTCTGTATTTTGGATAGTACATTGATGAAATATAATGATACAATAAATCTCATGACCTATATGATATACTTCATTGAAATGACATCGTAGTTGCAAGTAAATAATATATCCTTTAATCAATTTAATTCTTCTCCTAACCTTTATCTGCACCCAAAAGTGGATGGGATTAACGCACTGCATCGTATTAATGCGGCATTATATTGATCGTTACTTTCATGATCACTCCTGCGCTTCAGGGGCCAGTCTAGGGTAAAATTAAATAAATATTAGAGTGTAAGATTTACAACATTTTGAGTGTGTCCAATTATAGGAGTATTTTTCATATTGTTTTTTGACATCTGATCAAAGATGAAGAAGAATATAAAATATCTTTTCATCTCACCAATAGATGTTTCTGGTAAATTCTAATGATTCAAGAACAATGTTTCAAAATTGGTTCATATATATAGAACTTCCAAGAATTTGAGTAGTGAGGTTGTCAACAATGAGTAGAGTTAGTGAATGTTAGACGTGTGTAAAATGATCACTTTAACCAGCCTATGACAATCATCAGCCCCGTTAATGCCCAGACTTCCATATTCTTCTTCATCTTCAAAAAATAAAAGAGTGTGAGATCCCTAATTTTTATTTTCATCCCGCCTGGGAATCGAACCCGGGATCTTCAGCACCGTAGCTAAATATACAAACCATTACAGTACGGTGGCGGATGCCTTTAAAAAATTTCAAACATACGCAGTTTCCATTAATTAATGAAATACGAAGTGCCGACTTATGACTGTCGATTTGTGTACTATTTCAAATATTTCTCCATCACATTCGTGTCGTATTTTTCAGTTGTGTGAATTCGAGTGCTGCACTTCAATTTCAGTGATGGACTGAAAAACGGGGAAATTTCAACGAATGAATGATTTCATGAAATCTTCATCCGTTTTTTCAGGAACACGAGTATTTGGCGCAACGTGGAAGGGGTGAATTTATTTACGTAATAAATGGAAAACACTATTTTTTACGCGTTTTATCGGCGCGTGGATTTATATTTCTTTACGGGGGTAGGAGTGATTTACGCTAACTGTGAGAATTTCCCTATTTTTTTGTTTTTTCGACAGGCAGCAGTTTTATAAAGACACATTTTAGCTTCGAGATATCATCGATTATACATCAATGATGTCAGGGTAAATATAAAGCATAAAAAGTGGACGTCATTAAAAAAGGGGCTTTATATTAATCTATTTTTGACAAAAAGTGACAAATTCTATTCATTCTTTTATAAAATTTCATTCTGGTAAAAA
>NW_028281048.1:60000-82500 GCF_059751285.1 Brachycentrus maculatus | reverse complement strand
AGGAATGCAAAGCTGAGATAAGCATTATCGATAAAATTAAGAAAGGTGTGTTGAGATGGTTCGGACATGTAGAATGAATGAGTGAGGAAAGAACGGTAAAACAAATTTATGAGGCGAATGTTAGCGGGAAAAGAAGCAGAGGAAGACCGAGAGAAACATGGCACGATCAGGTATGCCAAATACTTGAAAGTGGTCAGGTTAGGAGTCGTAACAATCGGCGGGTATGTATGAGGAGATGCATGAACGTGGAAGAAGCGAAGAATGTTTGCAAGGAAAGAGTGGTGTGGCGCTCTATTCTCTCTGCCTACCCCTGCGGGGAAGCGGCGTGATGGTTAGTTAGTTAGTTAAGTTTAAACAACTTTTAATTAAAAATCATTTATTTATTTATCTTAGGAATAATTCACAAAGTCTCTACTTTCAGAGACTTGACGGCAGGTAGGATTATAAGGAAACGGGAAGATTAATGTGAAAAACACATCACAAATATCCAGATAAATTTAAAATAAATCTTTATTAAATTTATTCTGCAATAGGTGGAAATCGATGTAAATTTCAATTGGTTTTCGAAACATATATAAAATAATTTTGACATCTCAACATAGATGAAGAAGAATATGGAACACTGAGTATTTATAGTGTATGTATATGATATGAAAACCCTTAAAAACGTATGAAAGAGACATACTGGATACCTATAAATATCATTTTCCATTATTTTAAAGCTTATAATTTGTCCAATTATTTTATTCACTACATTTTGGTGTGTTCAAATCCTTGTTCAGAAATATGGGTTTCTCTACTTAGGTGGTATTTTTTCACATCAATATAGATGAAGATGAAAATTCTTAATTTATTTTTAATTACATATGTATAATACCACTTGATGAGTTTAATTTCACAACACACAAATGGTTTCGAAAACAAACAGATCTTTTCATCTACAGGTGAAAAGTAAATATTATTTTTTAAGTACAATTTTTTTTACAAAAACGTTAGTTATATTAGTATAAAACCACTCACCGAGATTTTTATGTCTACCGGTTTCGAGATGTACCCGTCTCTTCGTCAGGACAATCACTGCCACAGCTTGTAAAAAAATACTACCCTTTACTACCATAGCAGTATTTACACACTTAAAACGACACAAAATGTTTAACACATGCGATTTTTGATCGACATTTGATCACTAATGGTTACATTGTTAGTATCGCTGCATTGGTAGTATTGTTGCATGAGGAGTATTTTTTGCATGCTGTGGTAGTGAATGTCCTGACGAAGAGACGGGTACGTCTCGAAACCGGCAAACATAAAAATGTCGGTGAGTGGTTAATTACTAATATTACTAACATTTTTATAAAATAAAAATTAAAAAAAAAAAAAACACCGACACTCCCAAAAATGTTGTGAACGTAAAGTAGTCGTACAGGAGAAAATGACCAACTAACAAAACGAAAAATGTTCAGGAGGGCCATTTAAGTACCTTTTGCTTGGCAAGAAAATAAACATCATTGCAGATAGCCATTTTTAACAAGTCAATATATTATGCTTCTAAGTTTTAAATCCATTTGTAGGGCAATATTAAGCTAGTAAGATATCAAATAGTCAATGACCACGTTTTTTGTAAAAAATGCACTTGGTCACTTTCTCCTGTATGACTACGATATATGAAATTTTAATCACGGACGGAGCCGGGTTGTAAGTATAAGAAACATTACATCTTTGGGCATATCATTTGTCGATTTTAGGTGAAAGTAATACTTCGCGTCAAATCGTTTATAACGCCTCATATCACCATTTCAAATCCTGAATATACTTTCGACCTTTTACCCTTCATGTACCAATTCACCTATTTTTTGTACGAAATTGGGTATTTTTCACACGAAGCAGCTAGGGGTGAGAAAACACTTAATGTTTTGAGAGAACACAATTTTAACGTTAAAAATAAAATATTAATTTATAAGTAAATGTTTGTCCGTTACTCGTACGTACTAAAGTCAAGCTTTTTTAATCGATATCTCAACATAGACGAAGAAAAATATGACAGTCTGGGTATTTACAGGGCTGTCATAGTCTGGTAAAATTGATGACATTATACTCGTATAATTTAAATTATACGTTTAATTATTAATTAACTTATGGATACATAATATTATATCACCTGTCAAGTAGCACGCTGTCCTCCATGAGCAATGTTTAGGGTTGCTGTTACGTTCAACATGTGCTTATTCGAATGCAACGTGTGTCCAATTTCAAAGCAATCTATGATAAGCTTAAGGAGATTTTAGGAGATTAAAAAAAAACATTTGTACTTACAAAGATTTGAAAAAATAAAAATAAACTTTTTTTGCAAGTTTTTATTGAATAATTATGAATTTAATTGTTCATCGTTCACACTTCAACTGAATTGATTTCATTTTTAGCTGTTTTTCCTTTTGGAGAATTATCAACAAACCGTGTAATATATGTGGTTATATGTGTATTTTTTGTTTGTTTAAAGCAGTCAATAAAATTAGAGTCTTCCTTTATTTATTGTATTTTAATATGGAAAAATACAATCACATGAACAAGGCGATGACAGGTCACAAGCAAATCAAATATTATTATGATGAATCGAATATTGAAAGTAAGATAACATAATAATTAAAGATGGATAATTGTTTATTATAATGTATGATTAAGTTATTTTTACCACAGGTAATTTTAAAAGTAATACTTTATATCACAAAACGGATAAACGTAATCACAAAGTTAGTGTAGCACAAATTAAAGACATTATATTAATTGTTTGTAAGACAACACTAAAGATCATTAATGCCCTTTTTGCTAACAGCTTGCTTCGGAATTAATCCCGGAATTTGGTATGACCCTCGATTCACACCCTTAGAAGTCTGAAAATTTCCCTCAAAATCAAGATGGTCTGGCAAATATTACAAGCCCTTGATATTCAAATCAGATGTTTGAAGTTCGCAACCTTTTCGATATTTCCTCGCCGAACTTCCAGGATTAAAAAAAATATTAATCGTCCTCAAACAAAAGACCAAAGAATTTTGCCGAAATGAACATCGCCCGGCTCCCTTTATCTTGTGATGTTTTGAAAGGATGTTTTTATGAACTTTGTGTTGAATTCAAAGCTCTCAATAGATACCTGTCTATTATTTTGATATTGGATTAAGCGTCTCGAAAGGTTTTGCGAAAACGATTTATTTTCATGAAATTTCCAGGTTTTATTTTGTTTTATAAATGTATATATATGTATATATATATATATATATATATATATATATATATATATATATATATATATATATATATATATATATATATATATATATATATATATATATATATATATATATATATATATATATTGACCCAGACTAAGCCACTACAATGCTTGGCCGAATACATTTTTCCGTGAGCAATCAATAAAAAAAATATGTTTTTCAAATATGCAATTTTGTTTTATATTTTATCTTGTATTGGTTTTGTTTAATTTTTCATCTTTTTTAAAATTTACTTGTGTTGTTAAGCTTTATCCCAAAATGAGTTATGGAAATAATATACATACATATGACTTATTTATTGTTATATGTTTTAAAAATAAATTAAAATCACTTGTCGTATCTGGTTGTATCCCGTTTATAACGTTTAATTTTTAATATCTCAAAACAGCATTACGTACAATGGTTCACTCGGTCTTTTAGTAGGAATATTTCTCTTCCAATTTCACAGGGTTAAAGAGAATACAATATATACCAACCGGAACCATAACTTAATCCTTAATTGATCAAATGTCCTTCGGAAATACAATTTAACCGTTGACTTTATTATTTAGCGGTTAACTTAGATAATCCGTTTGAGTTATAAACCCAATAGTCCTTTGCGAACATCTTCTAATGACCATACACGAATTGTTAAACTTCGATATAAACTGCTTCATTATGACCGCAAGGATTAATCTTCGAGTGACGTTATGTGCGATAAAATTACACAACATTTTGAGTGTGTCCAAATACAATGAAAAAAAATGTTGTGAATAAAATATCTGGACAAATTATAAGCTTAAATAATAAAAATGAAAATGATATTTTCTGGCGTTTCTCATGTGTGTCATTATAATCCAGGATTCGGACCTCACATACTAATAAAAGAGTTTCTGCTCAATAAAAAGCTTCTTTACATCTCACCAATATATGTCTCTATTGAAGTTCTTTTGATTCAAGAAAAATGTTTCAAAATTGGTTCATATATATAGAACTTCCAAAAAATTGTTTTAATTTTCTGATATAAAATGATTTTCCAAAACCGGGAGTCACGAATAATTGTTTACAAAGTAGTATTACACAAAGTAAACGATGAATTTTAAGGAGAGTTTCATATTACCATACCAAAAAGTAATAATTTTTTTAATGTAATTTTGAGAAAAGCGAATATTTAGTTTATGCATTAAATGATAAATCAAACACAGATTTTTTAGTCATCTAAGTTGTATTTTATTGATAAAAAAACAATATTGTGACAATTGTTTCACCTAGTTATGGCATTTTCAAATAATGTCACAATGTTGATTTTCATGTGTTTTTTACAATAAAAAAAATTATTATACTCAAAAAAACTTGATTTGTTTGATTTAACATTTAATACAAAAATTAAAATGAAGTTCTAAAAATTAAACGCAAAATCAATAAATAAATAATATTTATTTTCATTTTCTTTTATGTTTTGGTCTTCCGTCGTATTATGGTGTGATAGTAAATCCCATCAACCAACAAAGCTAAATTAACGACCCCTAAAACAATCCGTTAGCGCAGATAACGTAGTATTAACGGCTCCGAGGACATGCCGTTGGCCAACGTAACAACGTAAAGCCGCTACAGCTAACTTCGTTACCCCATTACGGCTGACGTGTCAACCTGATTACGACAATGCACTTTATTGCATTATCTTGCCTTCATAACTTTCCATAGGAATCAAATTAGCTCGAACAAATTCCCCACGTCATGAAAGGGTGATTTTTTTTATCGTTCAACGTGAGATGAATGAACAATGAGATTATTCTTTTCATGAATCTGTCTTAGTCTGAAAGTGGTATTTACCAAGTAAAATGAAGTTAAAAATACATAGATATTACCACAATGTAACTGCTGAATAAATTAATGAAGTTATTATTTATTCTTTGACATCTCATCAAAGATGAAGAAGAATATGAAAGTCTAGGCATTTACGGGGCTGACGACCGTCATAGGTTGGTTTAAGTGATCACTTTACACACGTGTGACATTCACCAGTTCTACCCATTATTGACAACCACACTACTGAAATTCTTGGAATTCCTATATATATGAACCAATTTTGAGACATTATTCTTGACTCACTAGAACTTCACTAGAGACATCTATTGGTGAAATAAAAAGAAGCTTTTTATCGAGCAGAAACTCTTTTTTTTTTACGTCAGCCCCGTAAATGCCCAGACTTCCATATTCTTCTTCATCTTTGATGAGATGTCAAAAATTAATATGAAAATAACTCATGTACTTGGAGATAATCCAGATTTTGTGAACAAGTATTTGGACACACTCAAAATGTTGTGAATCTGTCTTAGTCTGTAAGTGGTATTTACCAAGTAAAACTTAGTTAAAAATAGATAGATATTACAATAATGTGATATCTATCTATGATGAATAATTAAATGAAGTTATTATTTAACACCTCTTTGTCATTCATCCTTCACTTTGTGTAATACCACTTTAAACACAAAGTGAACAATGAATGATAAGGAGAGTTATAATGTTAAAATTAAACACTTGAATAAACACTTCAATGAGTTTTATTTATATATAGTTTTATTTTGTACCAGAGGATGACAACATTTGTATGTTTTCGAAACTAGTCGTTTATATAAATAAAACTCATTTATGTGGTATATTCAATTGTTTGATTTTAAAAATATAATCAACATGTCATTCCACAAAGTTAATCCCGAATCAATAAATAATATAAAGAGAGTTAACAATAATCTTAACGTACAAAATAAGTCATTATTTATTTTAAATTTTGAGGTGATACTTGCAAGTCTCTAACATATAAACATATGGTATATTTAAGGCGATTGAATAAAAAAAACGAAATAAATAACGAATTATTTTTAAAAAGACGTTACTTCAATTGGTTTTTGGATTCTTTCACTTAAAGCTCAAAAAAATTTAAATTTTAAAATATATCCCACGAGTATTAATACATTATTCAAAGAAGAATTGAAAATATTGTGAGAGAACTTGAGTACACATCGCGCGCTCAGATCATGACTGCGCGCCGCGCAGGCTTGCCATTTGACGACCAACGCCCTTGCTAGTCTAAAAATTAAAGTGGGCTGGTATTCGCAGTGACCATATGTGTAGTAATAATATAAATATATTTTTTAAACTTTATTAACTACAATAAAACGTCCAATATATTTGTAATGCGTCCAATTTGGTTTGAAAAACGCCTAATTTAAAGTGAATAACCTGTATTCATATTTTTTTCATATAATAGGCACAAAGTATCATCGGGGACGTTCCCCCATATCATAATATCCACTTGAACTAATCGCACACGTCTAGAAACTAAACTTGTAAAGCATTGAAATTTAATTTCGTTCGGATTACGTGGTCTACCATTTCGCACATATAGGGGCTGGATTTGCCACTACAGGTTGTTTCAAAACTCTGTCGCAAAACGTGTCGACTAGAAGTTATACATGGCTTATCATCTATTAAAATTTTGATACTTTTGTAGTAATGGCGATGTAATTTTTTTTTTCTACTTTGTAGGCTTAAAAATTAAATTATTTTATAATTTATTTTGTATATTAAAAGCATTGTTTACTTTGTGTTATGGTAATATAACACTTTCTTTATAATTCATCGTTCATTTTGTGTATTACCACCTAAAAACTGTAATTCATGGCTACAGGTTTCGAATTCACCATTCCACCATCTGGTCAACTGTAAACTACAATTGACTTAATGATGGAATGGGTATTCCAAAACTGAAAGTCGTAAATTTGTTATAATAAATTGTTATTATAAAGTTTGTGAGTGATATAACATAAAGTGAACGATGAATGATAAGGAGAGTGTTGGATAATATAAGTTTTACTGGATTTTCTTCTGCTTCTATTTCCAACATTCGTTCCATATGTCTAAACCATTTCAACAAACCTTTCTTAATTTTATCGATAATGCTTATCTCAGCCTTGCAATCTTTCCTCATCTCACCATTGGAACATATAGCATAAATCACATCGTATACATTTGTCTAAGAAATCACATTTCGACTGCATTCTGTCAACTTTTTTTTATCCTTTTTTTATCATTTGTAGACTTTGTAAAATAATGTTATATTTAAAATAATATCATGTTTTGTAAAATAATATTACATTTAAAAAATGCGTCGATAATTATGAAGAATGTTCATAGTCATACTATAGCAGAGGTATTTTACATGTTTGTAGAATATTCGTGTTTGCTTATGCAAATATTTTCAAATGACAGGTGAATATGAAAACCTAGGGGTGGTAACCTCTAGAATAAGCGATCCTTCTTCTATGGGGGTAGTTTATTATGAGTCCTAAATTAAAACATCGCGATTATCCCAAACGACCTAATCATGGGAATACGGTGACTGTTTAAACTAATTCGGATTTTCACGAGAGGTAGTATCATACATGATGAAAATAGTGTAAAAATAGGACATTGGTAGCATAAACCAAGCTAGGACACAAAATGGCTAACCTTCTTCTAGTGGAACGGAAGGTCTGGTGACGACAGTCACCAGTCCAGCTTCATCCCGAGAAGTTTAAAGTGGTTTTCTCTCAGCAAACAGCATACGCTGAGAAGGTTCTGATTGGTCCACATTAGTTTATCCTTCCTGTTCCCAACACAAATTTAATTAAACATGCTTTGAGCTCAAAGAGATTAATATCCTTTAATTGATCTATAAACATTGTACATAATAAACACACTTTGAACAAGTCAATATATTATACTTCCAAATTTAAAATCCTTGAGAATTTTTTTCAGGGCAATATTAAGCTAGTAAGATATCAAATAGTCAATGATTACGTTTTTGTAAAAAATGCACTTGGTCACTTTCTCCTGTATGACTACGATTTGATATACATTCATAAATAAATTGCTGAAATGAAATGAAAACGTATTGTGCTTTTAAGATTCTAATTTTTTTCTGTTTAAGCGCTTTGCGTACTCAAAGCAATTTAAGATAATTTAAATTTATTATGAATGTTGAAGAGCTTGCTTTGGAAACCCCTAAAGCCTTTATATATAGAATGAAATTATGAGACCATACTATTTGAAAATAAAAATAATAAGATTGAAATAATATTTTTGTGAGGCGTTTGTGAAATAGAAATATCTTTAAAACAAGTCATTCTTTTCTTGTTGTTATTCTGTTCTCATGTTCACATGGAGTAATATATATACACATAGTTTTCTATACTTTTAGTATTTTGTAAAATAACTGGCAATTGGCTGGCTCAAGTTATCACTTTTTAAACAAATATAATTTATGTGTAACATTCAACATTCTGCCCATTATTCATAACATCCATGTTGTATATTTTTTTGAAAGATGTAAATATGCACTGTTGTTGGGTTTCTTTCATATGTAAGGTGTTATTTTGATAGAATTGAAATTCAGGCTAACGAAGACACCCAATAATATAAGTGAAAAAAACATTGTATTAAAGATATATTTTTTCCGTGTCACAGTAGATTTTAAGAAATAGTGGTATTTACTAAGTAAAACTTATTATTTTTTGACATCTCATCGAAGATGACGAAGAATATGGACTGGGCATTTACGGGGCTGACGACCGTCATAGACTGATTTAAGTGATCACTCAAACCAGCCTATGATGGTCGTCAGCCCCGTAAATGCCCAGACTTCCACATTCTTCTTCATCTTTGATGAGATGTTAAAAAATTATATGAAAAATGACTCCTATAATTGAAGAAAATCTAGATTTGTGAACAAGATTTTGGACCCATTAAAAAGTTGTTTGTAAAACTTAAATTAAAAATGGATTCAACTTGTTATTACTGCAAGTGTTCAAATTGCGTAAGCGTTATAATGACATAATTTTCTTGAAAAAGTCGCCGAGCAAAAGGAATTGTTTTATCCTCATTGAATTAATATAACGGAAAGGAAATATAAATCACTTATTATTATGTTCTCGACCTAATTACCCGACTATAATTAATATAAATGACCCAAGGGGGTAGCTCCATTTATTTTCTGCCGGCAAAATAAAATGTTGTTTTTGTTTATACCAACCCAGTCAAAATATACTTATACTAGGTGGGGCAGAAATAGGCGTTAATTTTTATGTGTTTTTGTTAGTAAAATACAACTTTATAGACTCTATAAATCTGTGTTTGATTTAAAATTAATACATAAATTAAAATGGAGTTCTACAAATTAAACGCCAAATCAATTTTTAAATAAACACAGAAGAAGGCGATTAAAAAGGTGTAAATATAAATTTAGGACCACTTGTTTGGTACCACTTTTAAGACTGGTCATATAAAAGTGCTTTATGTTTGCAATGAAATCTGCAAAATTAATACCAAATTAATTTTAAAAAAATAATATAAAGAATCAGACTGGTGAACCAGTCTGATGATGTCGGTAACGACGAAACCCGGTCGCTGGTCAAATAAAAAAGTGGAAAAGCTAAAAATATTGGTTTTAATCTAATAATAAATTAAAAATGCAATTCCATCACGAAGTGTCAGTGGATAATATAAATCTATTATAAAGAATCAGTTTGATCAAAATCTTACTTTTCCAGCAATTCACCAATTTCTATGAAATTTAGACACAACGTTGTATTTTAATACGCGCTTTGTAAACAGGTAAACACATGCACTTTCACAACATTTTTGAATGTATCCAAATCCTTGTTCACATTTCGAGATGTTCATTTTTTTATTAACATAAATAGTATACATTTATTTAAATCACAATTTATGCATATTCAAAAAAAATTGCTGAGAACCACCAAGCCACTTTGTGTGTCTTGTCGGAGGAGTTATTTTTTAATACATTTTTTTTTATATAAAACAAAAAAGAGATTCGCCCTGTTTTTCGTGGCCACCGTGTTAATTTGTCAGTTAAATTTTATTATCAATTTCCATAATTAAAGTTTAACGTCTTCGGCCATAACGTTTTGAGTCTGATTAGGTTAATTACTTTAAATAACAGCCTTTATGGTGAAAGCCTTAGAGATTGTTGTCGGGAAATGAAAAAGCGATTGACAGGTCAAGGATTTTTAATTATTCAACAATCATTTATTTTAATTATAGATTTAATTCTTCCGTAAAGGATTCTCGTCAAAATTAACGGAAAATTGATCACGGAAATTGCTTTGGTTTTCTCAGTACTTTTTATTGAAATGATAATTGGGTACCTATCAAAGTGTTTTATTTTTGGTAAACGCCAAGGGTTTTAAAGGATGGCAGTAAGGCAAAGTCTGCCTCCTTAGTGTAATGGTAAGCACGCTGGGCTACCGTACTGGAGTTCCCGGTTCAATTCCCAGGGGGGGTCAAATAAAAATATTTGATTTTATCCCTCTAATATTTACTTATCGTTAGCCCTAGGATGCTCAGACTTCCATCTTCTTTCATAAAAATGAAGAATGATACATGTTTTATATGAAATTTGAGACACGTTTCAAATTAACATCTCATCGGTAGAGTGAGTAATCCAATGTCCAACATAGTTAATAATATTAATATAAATAAATGCACAACATTTTGAGTGTGTCCAAATACTTGTTCACAAAATCTTGAAAATCTCCAATTACAGGAGTTATTTTCATATTATTTTTTGACATCTCATCAAAAAACAGAACTTCCAAGAATTTGAGTAGTGTAGTTGTCAATAATGGGTAGAATTGGTGAATGTTACACGCGTGTAAAGTTATCACTTAAACCAGCCTATGACGATCGTCAGCCCCGTAAATGCCCAGATTTGCATGGTCTTCTTCATCTTTGATGTGATGTCAAAAAATATATTTATTCAATATTACCTACTCTCGACTGGTACCTGAAGCGGAGGGCTGATCACCTTTCCTTCGTGTGTTAACGATCAAGATAACACTGCGTTCATATGATGCAGTGCCCTATGCACCAATAGAGTGCGGATAAATAATCACTTATGTAAATGGAATATCTGAAATACATATAGAGATAAAGGCAAAAATACCTTATTTATTATAACTGCAGACAGATAGTGGAATTCAAAAATTTAACACGGTTTTTTGACTTTTATTTACATATGTATGAAAATATGTGACGCATTTCATCTTATTATGACATTATCAAAAACACATAGAGTGTTTCAAATACATCATACACTTTTATGTAAATTAAGTAGAAATCAATCCAATAACCGTGTTTAATTTTGGATACATTACCCAACCAAAATACCTTATTTTTAAATGTAAATTCGCACTCGTATTTTTTTGTGAAAAAGCTTATCATTGAATAATCTACAATATTCCATACTAAGAAGTGACTATCAATCATTTGTCAGTCTTCAGTATCCCTCATCCAAGGATAAATATATATTTTTTATTACTTTTGAAATAAAAATTGGATAATCCATTATCTAAATTTAAAATCATGAAAGTATAAGTAAGAGTTTGTTTTATTCCAAAATTTTGTTTAACCATACTTAAATTGTGGTTGCTGTAAGAGATATGTTTACAATAAGTTTTTTATCATATTAGTTTTTGAAATCTCATCAAAGATGAAGAAAAATATGGAAGTCTGGGAATTTACGGGGCTGGCAACCGTCATAGGCTGGTTTAATGATCACTTTACAGATGTGTTACATTCACTAATTCTACCCATTATTGACAACCACACTTCTCAAATTCTTGGAAGTTCTATTTATATGAACCAATTTTGAAACATTGTTCTTGACTCACTAGAACTTCACTTGAGACATCTATTGGTGAGATGAAAAGAAGTTTTTAATTGAGCAGAAACTCTTATATTAGTATGTGAAGTCCGAATCCTTGATTATAATCACATACATGAGAAACGCCAGAAAAATAACTACCATTATTAGAGATAATCCAGATTTGTGAACAAGTATTTGGACACACTCAAAATGTTGTAAAACTATTTATCATTGACTTTGTTAAAAACCAAAGCAGTTAAATAGAACGAAGCTTAGGATTTCGTTCAGACGTGGTCGACCAGGGCTTTAGAAAAACGAAAAATATGATCACAGTGCAATTTGTAATTAACCCTTTTTTATGAACCAATCTATGACAGGTCATTAGCCCTGTAAATACCCAGACATCCATATTGTTCTTCATCTATGTTGCGATGTAAAAAATATATAAAAAATCCAAAGTGGAGAAACACAGACTTGTGCTTAAGTATAGAGACACACTCAAAATACTGTGAATAAAATTATAAAGTCAATTTTAATCTACAAAAAAATTTAAAATCATTTTTATTTTCCAGTGTGTAAAAATATCTCGTTAGGATCTTGCGTTCATCATGATAAAGGGTATCTGCTTAAAAAAAGCTTTCCCAGTCCAACAATAGTTGTCTCCAATGAACTCTACATGTACAGTGTTATGAGATTAATCTGATACATATATAGAAGTTCCAAAAAGTTAAGTTGTGTGGTTGTCAATCATGGGTAGAAAAGTAAATGTTGCTCGTTTGTAAAGTGAAAACTTGACAAGTCTATGATGAGGTTGTAAGCCCAGTAAATACTCAGACTTCTATTTTCTTCGTCCATTTATTTTATTTAATTTTTTTATTTTATTTAAAAAAAAAAAAAAAATTTTTTTTTTTATTTATTCGGGAATTGTACAGTTTACATATAAAAAAAAAGATATGATAAACAATAGTTACATTAACAATAATAAACATTACATTACAAAAAATAGTTACGATAAAAAAGCCAATTCCACATCTATGTTATAAAACTATTAAAAAAAATATGTCAAAAATTAATTATAATATTATCAATAAACATTTGTTCACCCAGAAATTTAAGGTTTTGTTTATAAGGATCTGTGCACAGTGTATTTAATTCATGTTATTCTAAAAATATATTTTGTAGGTACGTTGTTTTTGTAAGGAGTAAAAGGATTACACATTGTTCATTGACTGGAGATAGAAGGTTAGTTTAAGGATCGCTTGATCCCGGCTTTGGAGGATTACAGACACGATTCCGCCAATAAATAGATAATACATTTTGAGAGCGATTTATGTGACTTTATCACCGTATTGGCCTGTTAAAGATCAAGTATTGCTTAAAGAACACATTTTGCAAATACTGATTTGTTTCTCGCTTTGCAGAATATGAATCAATTTTTTTATCAATAGTTCACTTGGTGAACTTGGTTCAATTGGTTCAATTATGACAGTGCGTTTGATCGCATTGAAACACGTGTCATACATTTTAATGAAAAGGGAGGGGTATTTACCAAGTAAAAATAAAATAAATTACACGTTTTAAATCCGTACGATCTATAATTTTTTACGTCTTTTGTAGGTCCCGTAAATATTGGATATATGGATATGACAAAATTTCCATTAATGATTTTTCTTGATTTTCAAGAAACCATGTAACTATACTGATTTCTTTATTTTACTGTTTTATATATATATATATATATATATATATATATATATATATATATATATATATATATATATATATATATATATATATATATATATATATATATATATATATATATATATATATATATATATATATATATATATATATATATATATATATATATATATATATATATATATATATATATATATATATAAATATATATATATATATATATATATATATATATATATATATATATATATATATATATATATATATATATATATATATATATATATATATATATATATATATATATATATATATATATATATATATATATATATATATATATATATATATATATATATATATATATATATATATATATATATATATATATATATATATATATATATATATATATATATATATGTGTGTATATATAAATATATATATATATATATATATATATATATATATATATATATATATATATAAATATATATATATATATATATATATATATATATATATGTGTATATATATATATATATAAATATTTATATATATATATATATATATATATATATATATATATATATATATATATATATATATATATATATATATATATATATATATATATATATATATATGCATTTTTAAAAGATATCCCATATACATACATTCATATAAAAATGGACGTGAACAGACATGTGACATCTCTAGTGGTCACCCTGCGAATAAATTCTTTGTTTTCGAATATTCCCTAAGGATTGATATTTTTTAGCAATTTTTTTATTTAATAGATACTAATAACAATGTTTTTCATAAATAACTAAAGGGGAACAATGACGCTTATAAATCGCGTTAGATTTTACTCCAGTTTGGGAAACACAATAAATCGTCGTAAAAATGCGGAAAGGCACTCGAACACAATATTATATAATCAATAAATCGTGCACTCTCATTTCCTGCTTGAATCTATAAATGTACCCTACCGTAATCACCTTCTCTCACGGCAAGCCAGAACCCTTATTACTGTAAAATTATAATGTTCCCAAATCGATAATGCTATTTCCAGTTCAACATTCACGTACCCTCGAATTTGTTCGGTCGATATGTCGCACGCTATCCTGGAATTCATCTTCTTCTTCTGAAACGTCTTTATCTTTTTCCTTTTACGGTTATTCAATTTCTTCTTACATTAAAGCCAGTGTTTTTATATTACATACACAAGTCATATTAATAATATTCCTGGTGATTAATTTCTATTTCTCATTTTGGGATATGGGATTAAGGTTAACAAGACTGGAACACAAATAATAAAGTTACAATTTTTTTTTAAATAGCCAAAACTAATTCTTGGCAAAATATAAAAATTATAAACAGGTTTTTTAAATAGACATAAAAAGCATATTTAAAAGAAATAAATGAGAAAAACATAAGGTAAGAAGCAAATTTAAAATAAACGAGAAAATTAACATTTTCACTTATGAATTACATGAAAATCAAAAATAGCATTCTAACTAACTTACAAATTAACCTTCATACCGCTTCCTCGCAGGGGTAGGCAGAGATAATAGAACGCCTCACCAATCTGTATTTGAACACAATATTCGCCTCACATTCATACATCGTACTGTACACACACGTAGATTATTTCGATTCCTGACCTGACCACTTATTTGATACACACAGTATTTGATATACTTGATCATGCTAAGTTTTTCTTGATTTTCCTATGTATGTAAATAAGTAGGGTGAAAAAATGAAGGCCACTCTAAGATTAAATAAAACCTTAATATAACCTTACGACTAAACTATAATTTGACAGTAATTTGGGACACAAAAATTATAAAAAGATAATATTACAATTGTCAAGGTTCTCCATTATAAATGGTTTTAAGTAATCAGGAATGTAGCTTTCAAAATTGTTACGTTTTGGTGCAATTTAATGATTTCATATCCGTTTGGCACAAAATTGATCATATTTTGTCGCAAATTAATTAAAATTTCGATAGAATACAGTAAAAATATCAGATTTGTATTAAAAGGTTTTTTTTTGCAATATATTGGAAATGTAACTTTTTGGTGAGAGGACCTCCACAATTATTCTACAACTTGTCTCTAAATCAACCGCAAAATTGTATCAAATTGTAAATCGGGCCTTGTACAATATTTGTATGGATGTATGCCTTGAATCTATCGATAGTTTTAACTGGAACATTGATAAATTACCTTAAACAACCTTTACGTGTAACGGTGAGAGCAAATAAAACGCTATCGCGCCATTTCCCAAACTGTTAATTAATTTCCTTTCCAAAGATTTACTTTAAAAAATATCCTCGTAAAGCGCCCTTAACTTTCAAATTCTTTTTTCTAGCTAATTGTGTACTTTTCTTTTATAGCTTGAAAGAAATTGGCGTATTTGGGAGGAATAATAACGCCTACATTGCTGTTCTAAATTATACCTCTAGTAACGTTTACTCGAAATTATGTTAACTAAAAATCTTGTTATTTTGGAAAAAGTACATTTTTTGTTTGTTTTTAATTAAAAACTTTTTTTGATGTTCTGGTGGAAGATTATATGAAATATTATGGTTTTATTTTAAAATATAAGATATTTTTAAATCATATATCCGATTAAGAATACCATAAAATTACAAAAAAAAATTACGAGTATAAGAAATAAACATCGCCAAAATTTTAAAATATTAAAATTTATAATAATTTTAATGATTCATTTTATTCGTTATTAATTGTAAATTATTTTAAAGAGTTAAAAAAATATGCTTTATAAATTCTAAAGGCAATATTGATGAGGTATGGCAAGCCAATTATTCTTATTAATATTTTCAAAATATAAAAATGTTACAGTATAACAAATTGAAATATCAAGGGGGTTTCTTCCAGCTCTTTCTTTAAACTAATGGTTGTATCTAAAAGAGCTGTGCATTCCAGGCCCATTGGTTCATAGACGTTACACGTTTCAATCGGCTACAACAACTGTCATTGGTAAACTGATCTTACCAGCTCGCAATTAACGGACTTAATTTGGTCGGCGTGCCTTTGCTATTGCAGGGCCACTGGCATGGAATGCTCATCCTCCAGTTATTAAAGATAGTCAGAGTGAGATGATTTTTAGAAAAAAAAAACGAAAAAAACAATTTTAGCATAATCGTTTTCACAATCTCTAGCTATCGAAAAAACGAATAAAAAGTACAGAAATATATAACGAAAATTTCGTTAAAATATATTTCGTTAACAAAACGGGCAGTGGTAAAATACAAAACGACGAGGGTGTGACTAAGGGGTGATTTATTTATTTATTGAACAATTTATAGAGTGCTTTTTTAGTAAGAAATCACCTCTACAATTTACAGTAATTTCAACATTTAAAAACGACACAACTAAATAATTATCTCTTGAATGTTTTTTGCAGATATTTTTTGGCACATTTTGTAAACTTTATAAAATTAAACAACGAAAAAAAATCAAAGTAAAGTAGTTAAAGTGTGTTTTAACGTGTACGTAATAAAAAAGTGGTTAAAATAAAGTTGTTCAATTTTATAAAGTTTGAATAATTATCCTTTCACTTAAATAAATATAATGATAATATGTATATATAATACATATACTTACTCAGCTAATCTTTTTTTGTGTAAACTTAACGTTGAGAGGTCAAATTTTAGCTACATTTGATTATTATTTAAGCTTATAATTTGACCATTTAATTTATTTACAACATTTTGAGTGTGTCCAAATACTTGTTCACAAATCTGTATTATCTTCAATTATAGGAATTAATTTTAATATTATTTTTTAACATCTCATCAAAGATGAAGAAGAATATGGAAGTCTGGACATTTACAGGGCTGACGACCGTCATAGACTGGTTTAAGTGATCACTTTACACATGAATTTGAATAGTGTGGTTGTCAATAATGGGTAGAATTGGTGAATGTTACACGTGTTTAAAGTGAGCACTTAAACCAGCCTATGACGGTCGTCAGCCCCGTAAATGCCCAGACTTCCATATTATTCTTCATCTTTGATGAGATGTCAAAAAATAATATGAAAATTAACTCATATAACTGGAGATAATCCAGATTTGTGAACAAGTATTTGGACACACTCAAAATGTTGTAATATAAATACTTGATTTTTTTTTCTTTTTGTCTGTATCAAACGATTTATGTCAATTTATTATTAGTCTCGTAAGACAACTTATGGACTCTGACTGAACTTTATGCTCGATATAGTTTTAGAAGTTTCGATTCGGTCATTGATAAAGGATACAGCCTACATAATAGCCCTCTGAGGTACCCAAATATTCATCAACGAACTTACCCAAAGGTCAAATTACGAATACATGTTTGCGTTACGTTAGGGTTTGGTGATTAGATTAAGGCGCTATTGTCCCGAGATGTTCAACCGGTAACATAAACGTATCTTTGTCTTGTGATCTGAAACTTCCTGAAATATACTGAAATATCCCGAAAGTTATTTTCATGATTTTCCTTAATTTCAGGTATCATTTTTCGTAACACAACTCATGATCAGGTGGCTATTATCATGATCATTACTCATGATCAGGTGGCACTTTTCTTATTACTATCTAAATAGGTTTATATCATTTATATAATCATATTGTCATATCGATTGATAAAATAATGCCTCTCTTAAGACTAGTTACTTTAGAGAAAAAAAGGTTGATTTATAAGTTAGTAATTAAACACTTGTTTATCACTAGTTTTAGTTATCGTGTTTCAATGAAAACAACTGTTGTTTTCGAAACAAGGTGTATGTAATGATGAAATATCATCAATTTTAAGTGGTATTGTGCAAGTATTTCATTTTTAAAATTATCAACGTGTCATACCACAAAATTTAATATTCAATATCAAATTATATAAACCAGCAGTTCACAACGAAAAGGTAGTGCAAATGTTGGAAGCAAAACATGAAATGCGATTCCTTACAATGTACGGAAAATCCAAAAACTATATGATAAAAATGAAATACGGAACGTAAAGCTGAAAAAAAGTTTGAAGAGGTATTTTGGACACAGAAAAATAAGAAATGAAGAGAAAATGACTAACAAATCAGATTTGTCAAATACATATAGTATTTGTCCGCCTCAATTTTGTAGTGATTTTACAAAATAAAGGCCGTTTTCAGCATTAAAAAAATACTCAATAAAATGAAACAATGATATATCTTTAACAATCCTTGATAATAAAAAAACGAACTCACTGCGAGAGGGGTCAGTTAATATTTCAAAAGAAACCCCTTCAGAGTAAGGGCTGTGAACCGAAAAAATATAAATCATATTTCATTATAGACCCATAAGGGTAGGAAATATATTTCATATTGGTCTATGGTATATTGCCATTATTGAAGGAAATTCAATTTGTATGTGTATATATGTAGGGTACGAGTATATATACGTGTACATATATTTATGAGTGCTTTTTTTCCGTATTTAAATTTTAGTTGCTAAATTTATCGTAGCAAGTGTTTCGATGTATTTAATATCATTATCAAATACCGCACGAGAAGCTTATAACTTGGAATGCATCTATGTAAAGCTAAGTATTTGGAACATAAAGATGAGTACTAAGGAGGAGTGGGTAGAAGCTGTTTCTGATTTTTCAGAAGGAGCATGGTCAATAGGGGGAGATTTTTTAAGTCAAATCTCTGATTTTAATTATAACGTTATTTTTATGCATTTCTTTATTTATAAAATAAGAGATTTTTTTTAAATAATTTGAAGTATTTGCAATATGTGTGATTAACGGTGTCTGAATTTTGAAATAATATTATTTCTTAAACACATTTTACCCTAGTTACCCTGTACATAGTTAATGTACAGAAATACGTATCATAACACATTTTAAGCAATGGTGGTATTCACAAAGTAGAATTTAATTCAAAACTCATAGATATTACCACAAATTGAATGTCAAATGAATTAATGAAAATATATTTCTTAATTTATTATCTTTGATGAATATTAAAAAATTTATAAAAGCGTGCAGTGTTAGTTAAATTCAAATTCCAAGGTTGGCATTTTTTACGGATTTTTTAGAGGTTTTGATATATTCAACCAACTCGAGATATTTATTTGGGTTTTTAATCACTAACATAATATAAACGTATTTGATTATGATATACAGCGTGTCCCATAATCCAACGTATTCCTTTTAAGAGGTTTTAGGTCAGCTTATGACTCACCAAAAAATGAACATTTAATTGCAGTAATAGTGCCTTAGTTTTCCAGATATTTCCATTTTTATGAATTTCATTATATGAATGAAACAAAAATTAGAATCCCAAAATACGAAAAATTGAAAAAGTGGCATTAAAAAAACTGACTTAAGGCGTAGATGTTCGAGAAATTCATAAAAGTGGAAATATCTAAAAAACTAAGGCACTTTTACTGAGGTCATATTTTACAATGATTAAAGAAAACACTTCGTTTTTTACCACTTGAGTTTTATTATGGACAACATGTTTCAGAAGTTAAACTTCCATCATTCAGGTCTGTATAGTAACATAAACGAAATAAAAAACGAAGTGTTTTCTTTAATCATTGTAACATGTCTTACCACAAAGTTAATGCCGAAACAATAAATAAGGTAATATTTTCATTTTTGGTGAGTCATAAGCTGGCCTGACACCCCTTAAAAGGATTACGTTGGATTGTGGGACAATCTGTATACAAACGTATTTGAGATAAATTTGAATCCGAATATTTCAAACAATATTTATGCCGATATTTAGATATTTCGAATATTTTTCTTTGTGAGAATAGAGCTTAAAGTTTTTGTTCCCATACATCCGCTTCTTAGACCAAAGCATGGCAGGAAATAATGACATCTCGGACTTGCTCAAGTGTCCTTTTCTTCGTGGTATATTTCCATCGAACAGGATATCCTGCATTGTACTGAAATAAATAAAAGAAACTAAAAATGCAACACAAACTTTATATTTCAAAAATACAAATTTAATTTAATTCATTCGAACCCTTATCCGCACCCCAAAGATGCATAGGGCACTGCACCATGTAAACGCAGTTTTATGTTGATCGTTAACACACGAAGGAAAAGTGATCTGCCCTCCGCTTCAGGTACCAGTCCAGGGTAATATTGAATAAATATTATAGTGAAAAAATCACTCACATTTATTCGACCCCCCCTAGGAATTGAACCCGGGACCTCCAGAACGCTAACCGAGCGTGCTGACCATTACACTATGGAGGCGGACAAATATAAAAAATTAAATATAAAAAGATAAAAATGCATAAGACCACTTTTGAGTTTCTTAATGTAACCCTTACGAACATTAAACATTTGAGGTCTTAAAAATGGCAAGGTTAAAAAAAGCCTTCAAACAGTTAAAAAAACTACTTATCTTACAAATTTGTTTACAGTAAATTACTTTAAGACTTACTTGATCACTTGAAAACTATTTTAAAATGGTTATAAAAAAAGGCTGTAGGCGAAAAATATTTGCAAACGATGTTACGAATAATCATTTTGCCCACAGTGTTTTAAAGATTTTCATTCATAAAAAGAATATTTATTCATTTTTAATTAATGTTTTACTTAGTAAATACCACTAATTCTTAAAATCTACTGTGACACGTGTTTTGATGCATTCCGCATCATTTTCAAACACGTATCACAGAAGATTTTAAGAAATAGTGGTATTAACTAAGTAAAAGATTAATTAAAAATGGATAGATTTTACCACAAAGTGACAACCGAATCAATTAATGAGAGAATATTTATTTGAAATATAATCAGGGAATTGTAATATTATAACTAAACCTTAGACTATTTTGTCATGTTGAAAAAAAAATACATTTTATTTTCCGAAACGACATAGTCATCAGAAAATAAACTCAAGTGGTAAAAAAATAAGTTTTTTTCTTTTACAATTTCATCATGTCTTACCACAAAGTGAATGCCGAAACTACTACTACTACTACTATCATTACGCCGTTCCCCCGCAGGGATAGGCAGAGAGGATGGAACGCCACACTTTTCTGTCCTGACATACACTCCTCGCCTCCTTCACATCCATACATGCCCTCCGATTACGCAGACTTTGGACACCGCCAATCAATAAATAAAATATGAGTTGAACGAATGTGAAGGAAGCGCAGTGGCGTTCCTTTCCCTCTTATTACCTCTGCGGAAGCATCATGATTTCTAATTGATAAATCTTTCATGACGACGTTGTCCGTTTCACAGGCCACCGCCGACGTCCCTCGAGGCCGCAACGCCTCCACGGCCGGCGTCGCGCCGCCCTGCCCGTGGACTTGCGAGCTGACGAACGACGCCGGGTACGTGGTCTACTCAGCCATGGGGTCGTTCTTCATCCCCATGCTTGTGATGCTGTTCTTCTACTGGAGGATCTACAAGGCAGCCGTCAGGACCACGAAGGCCATCAACCAAGGCTTTAGAACGACGAAAGGTATGAAAACCTTTTTTCTGTCATCATAATGTAGATGAAGAAGAATATGGAAGTCTGGGCATTTACGGAACTAACAAATGTCACTACTCTTTTTTTAATCACCTAACGTCCAAGTGAGTCTAAAATCTAGCTAAGGCTTATGCAACGCCCCTTATCGTGACCCTACTTAGGCTTCAACTTTTTAAGTTTTATAGCGTATGCCTACTCGTGAGTGGATTTACATTTTATGAAATTAAATAATTGATTAATTATTCTTTTTTTTAATTTTTAAAGGAATAACCAGCAAAACTCCTACTAGAGGCTATGTAATTCATGAGTGAAAATTCTAGGCAAAAACACTCGCCTCTA
>NW_028281048.1:40000-55000 GCF_059751285.1 Brachycentrus maculatus | reverse complement strand
TATGCCAAATACTTGAAAGTGGTCAGGTTAGGAGTCGTAACAATCGGCGGGTATGTATAAGGAGATGCATGAACGTGGAAGAGGCGAATAATGTTTGCAAGGACAGAGTGGTGTGGCGCTCTATTCTCTCTGCCTACGGCGTGATGGTTAGTTAGTTAGTTAGTTTTTTCTTGAATAATATTTGCAAAAGGTTAGATCTAATGCGTTCAAATGAACTGAAAAACCAATTTCTTAACTCACGCTAACGAGAAAAATAAATAAAACCTTTTGGAAAATATTTCATTCCCTCAAAATATATATTTAAAAAAAAACTGGTATGGAGACATAGATTGCAATTTGATTAAACTGAATAAGGTGTGCATTGAGAAAGAAAATCGTCTTCTCTTTGAGTCGAACTTTGATTCATTTTGTATCAATTTATGTGAGTTATATTATTTTTTGACATCTCATCAAAGATGAAGAAGAATATGGAAGTCTGGGCATTTACGGGACTGACGACCGTCATAGGTTGGTTTAAGTGATCACTTTACACACGTGTAACATTCACCAATTCTACCCATTATTGACAACCACACTACTCAAATTCTTGGAAGTTCTATATATATGAACCAATTTAGAAACATTGTTCTTGAATCACTAGAACTTCACTAGAGACATCTATTGGTGAGATGTAAAGAAGCTTTTTTATTAAGCAGAAACTCTTATATAAGTTAGTTAGTTCTCTCATGTGAGTTAGTTAGTTCAGTAATTTGAGCTGAGGAGTAAAGGGAATAAAAGAATACCTGTTGATCAATTCGTAATCTAGTGAATGATCTAAATACGTCGCCAATTCGTATTTATTATTATTTTTTAGTTCGGTAAGATTTTTGTAGGGTAAACACGTTCATATATTTAGTATTTTAAAAGCAATTTTAACTTTGTGGTATGGTATTATAACACTCTCCTTAGCAATCATCGTTCACATAATTTAATACCACTTAAAAATCTACTTCACGACTACCAGTGTCTGAATTATCATCCAATTATCAACTGTAAACTAAAGTAAATTATTTCTTGTTTATATGAAGCAAAAATTTGTATTTTTATTTTTATCATTTGAAACAGAAAGATGGTAGAGGCATCACAATGAAAATATATTCAAAAGCAGACTTGAAATCAATTTTAATTGTTTATTAATTATGGGTACATAATTACAAACTGCTTTGCTATTTTTTTTTCTAAATCGTGTAAACGAAGACCGAAGACAAATTATTAATTTTGAGGATGATATACCAATACTGTAGGTATCTCAATTTCTGATGAAACGTCTATCATTTATATTAAAGAAGATGGAAGTCTGAGCATTCCGGGGCTTACGACCTGACTTAAGTGATCACTTACGTAACCTCAACTATTTTATGGACCCAAAGGGTCAATAAATAAAATAGGTATAAAAAAATATTAATAATAAAATTAAATAAAAATATAATAAAATATCACGTGTTTCCATTTAATCCTTATCTCGAATTCGTGAATTTTACTAATTGCTTTCATAATTATACACCTAACATTATAAAACAATATTTATATCTGCTTTATCACATCTTATATTACGTTTCAAACATTCACGTGAAAATTTTACGTGTCGTATTTGGTAATAAATTACACATTATTCCGCGAACGTTACAGTCGCAGAAACATTATCAAGTATTATTTTATTTTATTTAGAGTACACGACACAAATTACTTCGAGGAAGTAGAAAAATGCTGACTCGGGATAAAGGAGACAAATGAAGGGGAAAATATAGTAAGATTTGACATCGGAAAAGCAAAAAACTTTTTGTGATTCGATTCGAAAAGTCCGCTGTCACTTAGAGTAACTCCAATTCTGTCTTGTCAACTAAAACTAAGTCGGACGTAGTGGAGGGATATCTCAAACATTACTTATTTACGATGACGAAGTTGAAAAAATAAAGTTGTCATTATCAGTGACAATATACATGGAAGGGTGTCTAAAAAACGCACCCCCTTTTCTTGATTTTCCGATTCCTATCGGAAAAAAAATATTATTTATGTGTATATCTTGACATAATGTGTGTATATATATATATATATATATATATATATATATATATATATATATATATATATATATATATATATATATATATATATATATATATATATATATATGTATATATATTTATATATATATATATATATATATATATATATATATATATATATATATATATATATATATATATATATATATATATATATATATATAATATATACGCAGTGTTGTCTTGATCGTTTACACATGAAGGAAAGGTGATCAGCCCTCTGCTTCAGGTACCAGTTCATGGTAATATTGAATGAATAATACAGAAGAAAAAATCATTCATATTTATTTTAACATAACAAATTAACAAATTTACCATCACGTCACTTCTTTGCAGGGTTAGGCAGAAAGAATATTTTATTTTGTATATTAAAAGAATTGTGGTATAACTTTTCAGTATGGTAATATAACACTCACCTTATCTTATTTGTATTAATTGAAAAATTGAACACTATTTTTTTTAATATAATAAGCACTAACTTTGTGATTTCATATTTTAATTTAATTTAATTGAATTATAATTGAAATGTAACTTTTTTAAAAATCACTATAAAAATTAAAATAAAGTAAAAAATTGAAGTAATTTTAAAACGAAGTTACATTATAACTATAAATATTTTTTTAATCTACTAATTTGTATTTTATTGTTAAAAAACAAATCAAAAATAATATTGTGCAAATTGTTTCGCCTAATTATGGCATTTCGGTTATGTCACAATATAAAATTTTATATGTGAAAATGAATGTTAGTGATTTTACACTCTAATATTTATTTAATATTACCCAGGACTGACCCTGAAGCGCAGGAGTGAAGCAAGGAGGACCTTGCCTTCAAATAAATAACGATCAAGATAACACTGTGTAGACACGATGCAGCGCCCTATGCACCATTGGGTGCGGATAAGGGTTAAAAATGGAAATGAAAATTTTGAATTACATATTTAAATAAAAAGATGATACCGTCTGACGTTATTTTTAGCCTCGAGGAATTGTATCTAGAAATCGAATTTATTATTTATCATTTGAAAATGTAACGCAAGTTTTTGACAAACAATTTTTTAATAAAAATATATATTTCACTATTGCTTTACGTTTCATCGAATCTAGAGGAATCTTTTACAAAATCTCTTTGAAATTGCTTGTAAAGCCTTTGGCGAAACAATTCAAGTTTTGCCTACATAATTTTATTATTATTCCTAAGAAACATTAAATGATTTGAAATTCCAAAACAATCAAAGAGAGAGAGTGAACTGATTTTTCTTATGGTTGAATTTAATATATTTTTATGTTTAACAAAATACGGTTGGCATTTAAAAAAAATATATAAAATTTAACATACCTTTGCTTCATGCTTTCAAATTTATTTGTTATCCCTATGTGATAATCATCATCATCTTCTAAAGGCAGCGCCTTGTAGTGTCAGCCACTTGTCTCTGTCAGTCGCCATCCTCTTGAGCTGCGAATAGGAGGAGACGTCCATGAGCCGCTTCAAATCCTGGAAGTATGAAGTTCTTGGGCGGCCTCTTGTTCGTTTTCCCAAGATTCTTCCTTCGAAGATGTTGCTAAGAAAGGTGCTATTTCTAATTGAGTGCCCTATTAGCTTGGCCTTCCTCTTCAAAATATGATTTAAAAGCTCTCTTCTTTCTTTTACGTCCTGCAACACCTTTTCGTTGGACTTCCTTACAACCCATGATGTCTTGGTCATCTTCCTCCAAACCCACATCTCAAATGCTTCAAGCCTGTCTTTTTCGTACTTTTGGATGGTCCAGGTTTCACACCCATACAACAAAACACTCCAAACAAAAGCCTTTATGAATCCTTTTCTTACTTCAATTTTTAAATGTTTGTTTGATAGGAGGCTGTACTTTTTCATAAAAGTTTGCTTGGCTAGCGTTATCCTCTTTTTTATGTCTAGGGTACATTTATTGTTATATGTTAGCGTGCTACCCAGATAACAGAATTGATCCAACTGTTGAATTACTCTATTTCCGAGAAGTATTGTTGGATGGAGGTCAGATTGCTCTTTTTCAACGATCATTGATTTTGTTTTGGCGGCATTAATTTTCAAATGGAACTTATCCAGAGCATTAGAGAGAGTGTTTAACATGTGGTTCATGTCACTCTCGTCCTCTGCTATCAGGGCGATGTCATCAGCGAATCTTATACAATGTATTTGTTGACCGTTTATTTTTACTCCATTTGTTTTATATGTGATAATATCCTACTAAAATAATTCACATTTTTAAGTGTCTTGAATTATTTTTTAACAAATCTGAGTTTGTCCTCTTGAGTCTATATTGATATCTCAACACAGATGGCAACAATAACACTCTTAAATAATGCATAATTCACACTACTCCAATTGATTGTACCATACTGCAGGAAAGAATCACATAAAACGTAGTAAGCTTTTCCATAATCTTTTGTATTTAGGGTGTTACGTATAGCTTTTAAGATGTGAGTAAAATCACTGTGTTTTCATGAAACAATTAAGATAACGCGTCAATATGATTCTATGCCCTATGCACCATTGGGTGAAGATAAAGGTAAAAAAATTAATAAGCTGCGGATAAAATTCAATAAGTATAAGAGAGTGGAAATATGAGAGTAAAAGACGATTGATAAAATTTGCAGAATAATATAATTTATATCCTATTTTCAGTGACCTATTTCGGTGGCACAACTTTCTAGTTGACACGTGACAAGTTGTCAGTCTAAAGTTGACAATTTTCAACAAGGAATAATTAATATAACTTTAAGGAGGACATGCTGACAGTTTAAATATACCGTCATTCGCCTATGTACGATATACTACGTAACTAGCAAATTTCATATATGTATATATATATATATATATATATATATATATATATATATATATATATATATATATATATATATATATATATATATATATATATATATATATATATATATATATATATATATATATATATATATATATATATATATATATATATATATATATATATATATATATATATATATATATATATATATATATATATATATATATATATATATATATATATATATATATATATATATATATACATATATGCACATATTATTTTTATTTTATTTTTTCGGAAATTGTACAGCTTACATATAAAAAATAATATAATAAACAATAGTTACATTATCAATAATAAACATTACATTACATTTACAAAAAATAGTTACGTTAAAAAAAAAGCCAATTAAACAATTCCACATTTATGTTATAAAACTATTAAAAAAACATTCAGAGATTAAACAAAAAAGGGTATTATATAAAATAATAGATTTAGCAGGAAGGAGAAGGAAAGGAGAGGAATTAATAAGGGTGGTTAAAGGATTTTTTTTCTAGGTATAAAATATATTTATAAATATACATACATACATATACATACGCATACATACATTTATATATACCTACATATACATACATATACATATACATTATATATACAGAAAAAAATTCATGCACCGTTCACCCCCCACCCATAACATAACTAGATTATTTATTGGTGGAGAGTACACAGAGTATGACAACTTTATACTAACCTCTTTATATTATAACTAAGGATTTTATTTTATTTATGTATTGATTTGGCATTAGCTTTGTGAAATTATGTGATTTTTTTTTTAAATTTTTAACACTACTTTTGTGAGTTTTTAATTTTAACAAGACTAGTTTTCAGAAGTAGTCATAATAAGAATACAAACTCTAACCTAGTCATAATAAGAGAAAAATTATTGACTTACAAAAGTGTTTAATTTTTATATCTTAAAGTTTTTTTTTTGGTTTATTAATAAACATGTACTCTACCCATTTATAATTGTATTTGATTTTTTTGTTTTTAAAAAGTGTTTATTAAAAAAAAAACATTTTCATTAACAACTAGTTGTACTCAGCTACGTATTGCTGTGACTATTTGTTTAAATGTAAAAGAAAGAAAATAGGAATCAAACATTTAAAATTTATTTTATATCTCAATGACTTGTAAATAAAATATGCCACAGCATACAGACATTAAGAAGCACGCTCTCCGCCACAAGCAATGTTTAAGATTGCGAGTGTTGCTGCTATGTTCAACAGATAGCGCTACCATCGCTGTAAAAAACTGATTTTCAAATGTATAAAGTGATCACTTTAACCTGCTTTTTATTGGTTGTAAGCCGTTTAAATTCTTTATCATTCTCAAGATATCAAAAACTTAAATTTAGATTTTTTCATATGAAATAAAGTGTTTATTTTTATCACAAATTTCAACGGTACTGTGTAGAAACACATCTTTATAATTATATATAGCATCCTTCAATGTATAAGGGATGTCTTCATTAAACTTATTAGCCTTACAAAGCCGCGTTAATAAACGTGAGAGGTTCTATTTACGAAGCGCGAATACAGAATGTCCAAGGCTCGAGTGTACTAAGTATCCTTATTAGAATTTTCCTTTTCACGGCGCCATTAAGGCTGTATTTCTATGAAGGAGATAGGAGCGGCGCGGACTTGGGATAATTCTTCTTCTTTTTTCTTCGAAGCTTTTACGGAACTTTAAAAGTGTAAGGACGATTCACTGGAAATCTAAGCTAGCTTACGGAAAAAGGATATATTTGCACTTTAAGTACCGCTAAGCACTAAAAAACGTTTTTCCTAACTCAGGCGTTCTTATATTAATATATTTTTGAAAATTACACTCAACATAAAATAAAATAAATAAAAAACTAACTGTAAAAAATTCAATGATTTCTTGAAACATCTTTCAATTATTTTTAATTACTTTTTATCAATCATTTTTTATAATTTTTACATTTTTCTTCTTCGAACCCTTATCAGCACCCAAAGTTTGCATAGGGCACTGCATCGTTAAGAAACAGTGTTATCTTGATCGTTAAATACACGAAGGAAAGGTGATCAGCCTTCCGCTTCAGGTTCCAGTCTATGGTCATATTAAATAAATATTACACTGAAAAATCAATAATATTTATTTGGACCCTCTTGGGAATCGAACCCGGGACCTCCAGCATGGTAGCACTATGGAGGCAGAAATTTACATTTTTACATCCCAACAACGATGAAAAATAATATAACTAACTAACTAACTAACTAACCATAATGCCGCTTCCCCGCAGGGGTAGGCAGAGAGAATAGAACGCCACACCACTCTGTCTTTGCAAACATTCTTCGCCTCTTCCACGTTCATGCACCTCCTCACACATACCCGCCGATCATTACTGAGATAAGCATTATCGATAAAATTAAGAAATGTGTGTTGAGATGGTTTGGACATGTAGAACGAATGAGTGAGGAAAGAACGTAAATCAAATTTACGAGGCGAATGTAATTGGGAAAAGGAGCAGAGGAAGACCGAGAAAAACATGGCACGATCAGGTAGGCCAAATACTTGAAAGTGGTCAGGTTAGGAGTCGTTATAAAATAATATGAAATACATAAATAAATAAAAGCAAAATAGAGACCAAGTATGTTATTAACAACATGTTTAAGTGTGTCCAAATCCTGGTTCACACTTCTTCATCTTTGTTGAAATGTCAAAAAGTTTCACCAATTCTACATTGAACAAACATGTTAACACACACAAGTATGTTGCGATTTTTTTTAAATTACTTAACGTCCTTGTGACTCTGAAATCTAGCTACGGCTAATGCAACACAGGTTTTCATATTAAGGCTCCTATAAAATAAGTTTTTTAGCCTATCTCTACTCGTGACATGGTTTATTCTTTATGTATAAAGTAAATATAATAATTACCTTATTATTGATACATGCACAAAATACATACATACATGGTTTCATAAATACGAAGTTTTCAAACAACCGGTTTTAAAAAGTATCATGTCATCTTCAGGGATGGATATGCACTCTACATATCTATGTACATACGTATCCATTCCAGAAGATGACAAAGTGTATGTCGAAACTGGTAGGAAAAAAGTAACAAAATAAAAGTAAATAAAAAAAAGCTTCTCACATCCCACCAAAGATGTTTCTAGTAAAGTTCTAGTAAAGTCAGCAAAGCGTTTCGAGTTTGATCACTATATCTAGAAGTTTCAAAAATTTGTGTGTGTGTGGTTGTCAATCATGGGTAGAATTGGTGAATGTTACACGTGTGTAAAGTGATCCTTTAAACCAGCCTATGATGGTTGTAAGCCCAGTAAATGCCCAGACTTCCATATTCTTCATCATCTTTGTTCAGATGTCAAAAAATAAAAATATGGGTGGCTAAAACAATTTTGGAGTTATTTTTTATGATGTTTATAAAATATGTTCACAAAATCAGCAAAAACAGTAAAGACAATGTTTTTTTTTTTTAATTTTTGCTACATTTAATAAACTATTCCGAATTTTTATTCAAATAATCGTTTTAATTTTTTAAATTTATTTAAGAACGAGGTAAAACATTAATTAAACTAACAAATTTGAATAGTTTAAAAAGCGAAATTTTCGTAAAATGCTACCTGAAATATGAAGCTGTGTATAGTTTTGCGATATTGCAAAAGTTTGAATTCCTGAAAGTTAAACGTAAGTCTTAAAAAAGCAAATGAAAATTTAAAAAAAAATCATTCCTCTTTCCCATACCATCCCTCGAATTATTTTTTAATTAAATCATGGAAAATACGAGGATAACTTTAAATTAAGAACTTGATTCAAAAATTGTTTTCCACTTTACCACCATTTTTGTATAGTGTTTCCTCTAAGATATAAAAACTCACTGACCTACTTACCATTACCTTACTTCATGGGTAGAGAGAGAGAGATTAGAACGCCACACCACTCTGTCTTTGCAAACTTTCTTCGACTCTTTCATATTTATACATCTCCTTATACATAATCGTCTATTATTCCGACTCTCGACCCGACCACTTTGAAGTATTTTAAATACTTCATCATGTCAAGCTTTTCTTCTTCTGCTTCTGCATATCCATATATTTGCCTGATTTTTGTTTTACAATATTTTCCTCAATGATTTTATATGTCCAAACCATCTCAACATACCTTTTTTCATTTTAACCATGGTGCTTTTCTCAGCATTGCATTATTTCCTTATATTACCATTCGAGCATCTATCATACATCGTTTTGCTACATACTCGTTAGAAAAATCGCATTTAACTGCATGTATCTATTTTCATCCTTCTTTTGCCAACTCCACGCTACATTTCCATACATTAGGATTAGTACCTGGACTTCATTGTGCATTGCCAGTTTAAAATCCGTTGTTTTAGGTTTTTATTTACCAATGATATTAATACCAAATTTAAAATGGCATATTGCTTTATTGAGTAAAGACTGGTAAAAGTCGTTAAGTTTTTTTTGTACATATACATAATACTTATGATAATAAAATCTTTCAAGTATATTAAACAAGGATTAACATATAATACAAGGCTTTGCTTTATACTTAAATTGCTTAATAGTTAAAAACTGATGTGTTCCACGTAGTATGGTCTGCAAAATCATTGCCGAGGATTTGGATTCGGTGAATGGGAGTATTGAATCCAGACACTGTCAGGCTGTTATTACAGTAACAGAAATAATGATGAATACATCATACCAACACACATGTTTTTTTTTATAACATTAAAAGAAAATCACGGTGATTAAAAATGATCTGGAATGCATCAAAACACGTGCCACCATAGATTTTAAGGAATAGTGAAACTTGGAAAGTAAAAAATCAATTTAAAAAAGAAAAATGGTGTTACGAGGGTTTTGATCATTCCTACTTTGTTAGGGAACAAAGGGAATGTGTTGAAAGAGTTACTCTTGAGATGTGTACGGGAATCCAAAGTTCCGGAAGTTGCTGAGAACTAGACAACTAAAACTTGCTCCAATTTACATTTAATGTACTTACATGGTACCATTTAAATTGAAGGAAGCTTTGGTTTACCATTTCTTAGAAGATACTTTGCAAACAACGAATTGAAACGTGTGACTGAGAGGTACAAGTTTCTCAAGTATGGAAGATTATATTAAGAGTTAATATTGTTTAAGATAATATTAATTTAATCGAGAAAATTAAAACAAGGGTTAGTACTGTAACGTCCATTACACGTGTGTAAAGTCACATAACTTCTATTTACCCGCCTCCGTAGTGTCATAGTCAGTACGTTCAGCTAACGTGCGGGAGGTCCCGAGTTCAATTCCCAGGGGGGGTCAAATAAATATAAGTGATTTTTCACTCTAATATTCATTCTATATTACCTTGTACCGGTACCTGAAGCGGAGGGTTGATCACCTTTCCTTCACATGTTAACGATCAAGAAAGCGTTTATATGATGCAGTGCCCTATGCACCATCGGGTGCGGATATCGATTTGAAGAAGGTGAAAAGTCACATAACTTAGCTTATAAATGCCAAGACATATTTTTTTTACATCTTTGAGATGTCAAAAATAAGCCCATGATGGATATAAGCCCGGTAAATGCCCAGACTTCCATATTCTTCTTCATTTATGTAGAAATTTAAAAAAAATATAAACAGACTACAGTTAATTCAGATATGTGTACAAGTATTTAGACACACTCAACATGTTGTGGAGAGGATTGAATGTATGATATTTATATTTCAAGCAATAACTTTGTGGTTTTCTTTTTTATAAATAAAATACAACTTTGTTTCAATCACATTAAATATTTTATTATTACTTAATCGTAACGTCTACAGATTTTGAAACTGTTTCTTTTTCAAGACTGATTATTACTACAAAATTTAGGTATTAATTAGTCTTAAAAAAGCATCGGTTAGCTTCGATACCGGTAGATATTATAATTAAGTTAAAATAAAATATTTATGGTGATTTTAAAATAAAGTTTTATTTTAATCATAACTTCTGTCAATTATTCTCTTAGCTGAAAAAAGGTTTGCTAAAAAAATATTTACATTGAAAGAATTTAATGGTCTTTTGTGCTGAATGCGTTGGGCCTTTGACCTTCCCTTTCCGGTATTGTGTACCTAGTATACATTGCTTCTAATAACCATAATATTTCTATAAATACATTTAATACAAGGCTAAGATTTTATTCATTCCTCCATAACATATTTAGGCATTGATTTAATAAATAGTATTAATAATAATCAGAATTTATCGGGTACATCGGAGTTATTATACATATAAACAGCGCGTGAAGAGTGTGCGGGAACCGCGACACTATTTTCGCATCTCACTCTTGCATACATGCACTGTGTAAGCGTGAGAAGCTCAAAGCTCAATGTTCTCTAGGTAGCGGTCAGTAGCTCTTGAGCTCCCTACAAGAGCGGACCTATGCTTTTTTCCTGAGCTTGTCAGATGGTGTTTCAATGTTTCCGGAAAATAAATCTGAATTATTATAATTTTTTACTTCACTTATAATTAATTAAGGGCATTAGCTATGAATGTTTGTATTTTTCCAATTTCAAATCGCTAATTTTTCATTGTGTAGTGACTACCTAACACCGGGACGCGCGTTTTGTTTTAGAACCGGAAGGGAAAGGTTAAGAGAGTGAAGACGTGACCAAGAGATAAATCATTACCCCAAATCAGCAGACTCACGTTTCGGACGCTCTATTCTGGAGAGCCTTTTATTTTGCCTCTAAGCGTTCCGGAGCGCTGCCTCTTTCATATTCAATTATTGAGATTTATGCGTATAACACCTACATGAATTTCGAGAAAAAAAACTTTTCGATATACAAAGTTTGCTCGAACTTCGTATTGCGATTTGTTCCTCAACTTTGAGCTAATTGAGCGAACAAAAATTTACACTTGTGTGTGTATGTGCGTGTGTGCGTGTGTGCTTGCGTGTGTGTGTGTGTGCGTGCGTGTGTGTGTGTGTGTATTTATATATGAAGAATAATAAATCTAGACATTTACAGGGCTTACGGTCGTCAAATACTGGTATTAGTGATCACTTTACACAACATAGATGTCTCTAGTAAACTCTCGCATACTGTGTTTCGTGTTTGATCAAAATACATCGCTCACTCCTTTAAACAACGTCATATATCAAAAAACTTGATTTTCTGGAGATCGTTTTTAAAGTTTAAAAATATAATGAAATGTATTAAAAATGAATATCACGCCACTTATTGAACTTTTTCCTGTGCAACAGACCGTAAATATTATTTTTGACATCTCATCAAGGATGACGAAGAATATGGAAGTCTCGGCATTTACGGGGCTGACGACCGTCATTGGCTGGTTTAAGTGATCACTTTACACACGTGTAACATTCACCAATTCTACTCATTATTGACAACCACACTACTCAAATTCTTGGAAGTTCTATATATATGAACCAATTTAGAAACCTTGTTCTTGAATCACTAGAACTTCATTAGAGACATCTATTAGTGAGATGTAAAGAAGCTTTTTACTAAGCAGAAACTCTTATATTAGTATGTGAAGTCCGAATCCTGGATTATAATCACACACATGAGAAACGCCAGAAAATACCATTTTCATTTTTATTATTAAAGCTTATAATTTGACCAGATAATTTATTTAAAACATTTTGAGTGTGTCCAAATACTTGTTCACAAAATCTGGATTATTTCTAATTACAGGAGTTATTTTTAAATTATTTTTGACATCTCATCAAAGAAGAAAAAGAATATGGAAGTCTGGGCATTTACGGGGCTGTCGAACGTCATAGGCTGGTTTAAGTGATCACTTTACACACGTGTAACCGTGTAGACCGTAAATGCCCAGACCTCTATATTCTTCTTCATCTTGATGAGATGTTAAAATATAATATTTTATTTTTATATTAAAATTGTCATATTATTCCACAAAGTTAATGCCAAATCAATAAATAAAACATTTATCAGTTGACTCGATTGTAAGACCTTTTTGATTATGTAAAGTAATATGGCATAAATAATTGATTTTCTTGTATTCCGTATTTCCGGGGCATTTTGTGTTTTATTTTCCTAAACGAATTCGTAGAATACCAGCTTATATTTTCCATTCTTTATTTTGTTAAAATTTTAACAAGATATTGTTTACATTCTTTATTTTCCAAATAGTTGTATAACTTAAAACAGCCTTTTTAATATTCAGAAGAGTCTCGCTTTTCGTTTTATTGTATTCAAAAGAATTTCACGTTTAAGAAGACTTTCAACCCCTAAAGGAATTATTACACAATTTGTAAATGTTACCTAGAAAATTTGTTCTTCACTTATAAATTATATTATAAATATAATATCAGGGTATTTGTTTCTTTCGTGTTAAAAGTCAATGAAAATTATTTTTAATGCACTTATAACTAACTAACTATCACGCCACCTCCCCGTAGGGGTTAGTGTTATCTTGGTCGTTTGCACATGAAGGAAAGGTGATCAGCCCTCCGCTTCAGGTACCAGTCCAGGGTAATATTGAATAAATATTACAGTGAAAAAATCACTTATATTTATCTGACCCCCCCCCCCCTGGGAATCGAACCTGGGGCCTCCAGAAAGGTAGCCGAGCGTGCTGACCATTACACTACGGAGGTAGACAATACATATATACTTAATATAATTTTTTTTATTCGTGTTTAAAGTCATTTGTACTGACATTTCTTATTGGAGCTGCATTTTATTTAATTAAAAAATAACTTTGCATATACCATATTTGCGTTGTAGCTTTATCCACTTTTTGTCACTACCGACATTACCAGACTTGTCTGATGATGTCAGTATTGACAAAAGTCGGTTACTGGTTGAATAAAATAAAAAGGAAAAAATTTTATATTATTGTTGTTTTATAAAAATTATTTTTAATAACATATTTAAAATATTTTTCTTTCACTTACTTGATACTTTAACAACTGTTATTTTATTTATTGTTTCGGCATTAACTTTGTGGTTAGACATGTTACAATGATTAAAGAAAACACTTTGTTTTTTACCACTTGAGTTTTATTATAGACTACATGTTTCAGAAGTTAAACTTCCATCATTCAGGTCTGTATAATAACATGTAGTCTATAATAAAACTCAAGTAGTAAAAAACGAAGTGTTTTCTTTAATCATTGTAACTGTTATTTTTATATTATCTTTAAAAGCTTTTGTTATATTTTAAACCTTATTTAAATGTTAAATGAATAACATAATAAAGTTCTATGTAAAATAAGTTTCCCTTGTTATTCTAAAACCAACATTTAAAATGTAAGTTTTACTGGTTGAACAATTTATCCATATTACTTGTAAAAATATCCACAGCAAACAAGCCGAGCTTGTTCCAGGATTGTATTTTTTAGAAAGTCGTAAAAATACTTCTCCAAGCACATATTGGGAAAATGTAAAACGTTTCGGAAAAATTCATATTTCGGGCTTTTCGTGAGTTTGCGTAGGAGATCAAGTATATTGTGGAAGCTCAAATATTTTTGGAAGAGGCTTTCGCGTGATTACGAGGCACTTTTTATGACGCTCTCAAAATCGTTTACCATGTTTATTTTCCAGGTTCAAACTCGAATAACTTCTTTTATACAAAAATAGCCACTTTTGGTGTTGTAAAATTTGATTAAATTACTGGCACTTCTGAAGACATACTTTTTCAAATTAATTTCAATATTTTTATATTGTATTATAAAAGCATTGTTTACTTTGTGGAATTGATATATAACACTCTTCTTTCCATTCATCGTTCAGTTTGTGTAATATCATTTAAAAAAAAAACTAATTCATGACTACCAGTTTGGAATAATCATTCCATCATCAGGTCATTAAAAGAAAATTGTTATGGTCTGACCTTTACAAAAAAATGAAAATTTTTAAAAGAGAAAGAAGATAAATGAATTATTTTGGAAATGTTTAAAAAGTGGTCTTGAAGTTCAGTTTAGTTTATTATTTATTTTGGGTAATACGTGATAAAAACCAACTAAATAACGTTTTATATACAAAATATGCTTTTT
>NW_028281048.1:0-37500 GCF_059751285.1 Brachycentrus maculatus | reverse complement strand
TATATTAGTAATAGATATTTTGTATGCTACAAAATAAACCCGTGGCCTAAAAATCGTGTATTTGGGACGCGCAGGAACATGTAAGTGAATTTGAAATAGCCTAATATCCTGTGCGGTGATACCTTCATTTACTCCAAACCGAATCATATTAAACCTACCTAATGTTAGTGTATACGTGAATTCTAATGACATAAATTTACATAACGATATCATTCTCAACCATCCACGCCACATTATATAACTGCCGCTGAAATTTCAGCCTGAAATACTGAAAATTGTTTTTCAAAATTACTATGGTCTACGTGAAATTCAACCCTTTCCTCAAAAATATATCCTATTGTATGCAATATTTATTTTTCCTCTCGATCGTTCCAAATACCTGTTAACGAATTTGTAAATTTTCCACTAAGGAGTTTTTTTTTACATCTTAACATAGACGAAAAACTATTTGGTAGTCTGGGCATTTACAGAGCTTACGACCTGTCATAGGCTTGGTTTACGTGATCACTCAATACACGTGAAACATTCACCAATTCTCCCAATAATTGACAATCATTCTATTCATTTTTTGGAGCTCCTATAAACAAATTGATCTAGGAGTTACAAAAATAAAAAAATAGTATCTTCTTAGTAAAAAGCTTTCCTCAATCCAATACAGATGGCTGTTGTGAACTCACAAGTTCTGTGTCACGAGATTGATCAATATATTTGGGAGTTCCAAAAAAATGAGTAGTGTGGTTGTCAATCATGGATAGAATGGTGAATGTTACACTTGTGTAAAGTGATCACTTAACCAAGCATATGACAGCCCCATAAATGTACAGATTTCTATATTCTTCTTCATCCACGTTGAGATGTTAAAAATAATGTAAAAAAAATTAAAATGTATTATTAATCAATCACTTAAACTAGACAATGGCTCTCCTTATTGAAGATAATCCAGATTTGTGAACAAGTATTTGGACACACTCAAAATGCTGTAATTTCATTCTTATTCTTCTTTATTCTATTTGTTTCGTCTAATGGTACTGGAACACTTGTGATGAGGAAAATTCAATTATTTATTTATAAAAATTATAAAGTTGTAAGGGCGAAACGATCAAAGCGACTATATATATGTATTGGTATATGGAAAATTATAAAACACTTATTAGAGCGAGAAGAACAAAGAGACACCAATAGAAAAAGAGCGAGCGCGATGTATACACGTTTGAATATTAATCTAATCTGAGCACACCAATATTGGTCTTCCACCCCTTTTATACGATTTTAAAGAAGTTGCATGTAGTGGGGACAATATTGTAAACATTTAAAACTTAATGAACTGCGTCTCTTTGTTCTTCTCGAATACATTAATGCCTTACATCAAAAAATATATATATTATCAAAAAATATCCTCAAAAAATACACATTTTTTTATCGCACATGCAAAATTACATAATGTTTTCAATATTTTTAAAGATAAGATAATGTCTATTCGTTGCCTAGGCCAAGTTGTGTTATCAATGTATTAAAATTGAGTGGAATATAAAATAAACCTTTGAATAAACCCATTTGAAAGAAACACTATTTTTATTACAATGTTTCCGATCGAGAGCTTTATGTCTTTACGCATATCGAACTTTGGATTGAATTACACAATGTTGAACCTACTTAATACTCTAATAATCTAAATACATAGATCTCAGTTCGTGCAGGATTAAGCAGGATCCAGCTCTCCATGTCGCGTGACTTAGTCTTTTGTTAACTATTTTAATTAAAACTTTAATTGGTAGAATCTAAGTCAACATTTGAAGGATTCACTTCACGATTTTACTTCCTACATTGTTAGTATTCGATTTCGAATTTCAAGAAGGCTTCTACGCTCTTCAAGGGTGATACAAAAAACATTATGAAGAAGTTCTTTGAATCATTAGTACGGTAATAAGTTGAATCAAGTTTTTATAACATTAAATGATCGAGTTGATTTAAAAAAAATTGAAGTTTAAAATAATATTTTAAAAAAAACATACTAATTAAAAGGGTTGCTGCTTATTAAAAGCTTTCTCGATTCTAGATAGGTGGCTGTTGTGAATTCATATATATTGCGTCATGATATTGATCATTTATCTAGGAGAATGATTTGTGTGGTCGTCAATCATGGGTAGATCATGGGTGAATATTTCACCTGTGTAAAGTGATCAATCAACCAGCCTTCGATAGGTAAAAAGCCCTGAAAAAAAATACCTAGTCTTCCGTATTCTCTTTTGTCTATGTTGAGATGTCAAAAAAACTAAAAATAACTCATATGTAGAAAAAACCCAGGTGAGTGAACAAGTATTTAGACACACTTAAAATGTTGTGTATAATATGGAATTCAGGTTATTTAAAGAGCCGGATTCAAATTCATAATTAATACTGAAATAAAAGTAGTGAAAAACATCCTTTAATATATAACTAAATAACCAAGTTTAAATTTAAACATCTTTAAAACATGAAGGATGGATAAAGAAGGATGAGAGTAGACTGAATGCAGTCGAAATGCGATCTCTCAGAAGAATGTGCGACAAAACGATGTATGATAGATGTGCGAATAGTGAAATAAGGAAGGAATGCAAAGCTGAGATAAGCATAGCGATAAAATTAAGAAAGGTGTGTTGAGATGGTTTGGACATGTGGAACGAATGAGTGACGAAAGAACGGTAAAACAAATTTACGAGGCGAATGTTAGCGGGAAAAGAAGCAGAGGAAGACCGAGAAAAACGTGGCACGATCAGGTATGTCAAATACTTGAAAGTGGTCAGGTTAGGAGTCGTAACAATCGACGGGTATGTATGAGGAGATGCATGAACGTGGAAGAGGCGAAGAATGTTTGCAAGGACAGAGTGGTGTGGCGCTCTATTCTCTCTGCCTACCCCTGTGGGGAAGCGGCGTGATGGTTGGTTAGTTAGTTAGTTAGTTTAAAACATTATATTTCGACTATTTTTATAAAATTGTTGACAGATTTTCGTGAAGATTTATAATAATAATTTTTGTTAAAGGTATTTTTTTATTATTTTAAATGAAAAAAAATTGTTTTTATTTTACCACTTCAGTTTATTTTATTATACAAACTAGTTTCGGAATCTTTGCTTCCATCTTCAGGCCTTAATATAAACTAGAGCATAATAAATAATTATCTTTTCTACAATTAAGTAGAGGGGTAAGATAGGGGGAGAGGGGGAGAGGGGGTTAATCAAAGTGGTGGGTTTGAAAATAAAGAAAAAATGGAAAGTAAAGGTGAAAATTTTTGAAACCGTAGATTATTTTTAAAATTATTATTAGAATTAAAGTTTTATTGGATTTCTAAATTTTCTAAGCAATTCATAATTTGCCTTTGTGTGGTACTGGGTTTAATTAATATAGTTTATGAGAATGAAATGAGTGATTTGTATCTATTATGTGATTTGAAAATTCCCAAAAATAATAACATCCTGTACAGAAGGAACGGAGAGTTGAAAAAATGTGGTTTTTCAGTTTCGTAGTACCTCAAAATTAGCATTCAAAGTGCAAACAATAGGCTGAAAATATTTTGTTTTTTGTTCCCAAACATTTACGACAATGTTTACCTTTCAGAATTACTTAATAATGGAAAAGCTTAATTAAAGTTATAAAAAAGAACATCGCTTGAAACCTCAAAAGATAAAATAAAAGCTAAGGGCAAAAGCTTCAATGGAAAGCTATTTGGTTAGCTTTGTACAATAACGGAACAATAACGTTTTTCGTATTCGTTCATTTTTTGTTTGCTAATGAATAAAACAATCTTTGGCATATAAAATAGAATGAGCGATTCTTGAGAACATTTTTAATGGAAATTTAACTAATACATTTTTTTTTTATCATCACATTACGGCCATGATTGGATGGAATATACATTCTCTAAAACCATAAATTGTGCTTACTGTTTGTAAACTTCTTCTTCTTCTTTAACCCTCTTTTCTCCACTCTTTCCATTATCGGTTGGTTGTTGCTTGCAGCTAGTTTTTACCCTTTCACAGCGGCTATGTCGTCGGACCATCTTTTTTGAGGTCTTACAACGCCTCTTTCATTCTCCAAGTACTCTATGTCAACAATTTTGCGGTCCATCTTGTGGGGTCTTGTCTTGCAACATGTGCATTATTTCTTTTAAATTGTGCATTATTTTTATTGTTACAGTCTGTCGTACCATTTCAATTTATCGAAAATCAAAACTGCTCTCATACAGATGTGATGTGAATAAAAAACGATATTTCTTTAATGTTTTTCGCAGATACTTTGGCACATTTTATAAACTTTATAAAATTAAACAACTTTATTTTAACCACTTTTTTATTATAAGTCCACGTTTTGACTTACCGGTTTCGACAAAAACCTTGTCATCATCAGGGTTTAAATTTTCAAACATTAAAAACATAAAAAAGTTAATGTACCTGATAATGACAAGGTTCTTGTCGAAACCGGTAGGTTAAAAAAGTGTCCTTATAATTTAAAAAAAAGTGGTTAAAACAATGTTGTTTAATTTTATAAAGTTTAAAAAAGGATATATTTAAGGTCATTATTTATGCGAATTTTTTATTTCATATAATTTTTAATCATAAACATACCACGCACTTCATAAGTATAACATCGATACGATGCAGTCTCCTATGCGTTTTTGGGTGTGGATAAGTTTCAAATAAACCGTTTTGTTTCTTTTTTTAATATTTTTATGAAAATTCGTGGCCAAAAATGTGAAAATGTGATGAAAAAATGGAAGAATTGTTCACACATAAGTTTCGTAAAAAATACGAAGGGTTTTGTTACTTTGAAACCCCCTGTTTTTCCACCCCACCTGTCCCGACGCGTTTTCCACACACTTCCTTGAATTATTTCGAGCGAATCAGCAGTCCGTAAATTCATGTAATATTGTTTTTCATCTTCGTGCGGCTGCTTTAGTGTTACCAGAAAGGACAATAAAAACAAACGGGTAATATTACCTCCGGCGATATTCCCTCGAAGCCGCTCCAAATGTCCCCATATACAACATTTTCCACTCGTTACATTTCGCAACATGTGAACGTGTGAGGTTGTTACACCATTAAGCTAAGTTTTCGGTCGTAAAATGCTACAACTTTACACAATTGTTTCATTTAAAAAGGGACTTTTAATATCTGTAATATGCAATAAATACGTCACGTTTTAATCTTCTTCTTCTTCTGCTTGTTGCTATGGTTAAAAAATTCCTAATTGTTGATTTATTGAGTAAAAAAATAAGTAGTCAATAAAAGCAACATTTAGGTTAAAGTGGTTAAAACAAAGTTGTTTTATTTAATACAATTTTTATAACTGTTAATGTGTAGATAATACTCGTATAATACAATGAACCCTATGATATGAAGCTTATTTAATTTATTTAATACCATAAAATAAGTGGTAAGACCAAAAAGATAGTAAAACATTTTAAAATATTAGGAAAAATAATTTATATTTTGAATAAAATAAGAATTTATTTTAAAAAATCATTAGTTTATATGAATTGTAATTCAAATGAAGCAAATATCATACTCGTGAGTACATTTCCTATTTTGCGTGCGAATGCTTTTATTTAATTTTTTATTTTTCTCTTATTTATGAACGACTATGTTTTCTTTCAAAGGCCATTCACAAAATCGAGTTGTTTACTTTTTGACGAACAGAAAAAATATATTTTCGGTCAACCATTTATGACAGTTCCAACCATAATTCCCATACAATTATTGCAGTCGTAAAAAAAGAAATTTCCGCTAACTCGACTGTTATTGTAATTGTTTGAATTATTTCAGGAAATCGTATTTAGTTATTTTTAGATTTTCGGGGTTCAATTTTTGCTTTTATTCGACTTTCTGAATTAGTACGGTCATAAAAGTAAAAAATGTAAAAAATAAAAGAACTCTTTTGTTACCACCATCAAATAAATCTATTGTACCTAAATTTTTTACTTTTTTAGGTTTCTTTCTTTTTACATTCATATAATATCAAAGTTCTATCGATATTGCTATTTTTCATTGTTAGTACCTTGCTTTTATTTGTGTATTAATGTAAAGATATCGTAGTACGTTATTTTGACGGATACATCTTTACATATGAACCATTTTTTATTTTCTATTTTTATATTAAATATTTTATTTCAATATTATATTCCATACACTTTATTCTTTGCCTTGTTTATTCATATTATTTCTTAAGAAAAATCTTAAGATTCATATTATTTCAAAAGATCAATGAAAATTTAAACAATAGGTCTGTAAAAAAAAATTACTTGATTTTCACTCACGATAAACATGAAATTATAATAAATTAATTTTATTATAAAATAACAACTTGCCAATATATTTTCCACCAAATACAGTTTAACCGGGTTCCATAATTGTCATAAAATGTTGTGACAACATGAATTAAAATTTTGTGAATTTAAGTATTCAGTAAACAATTTAAATGACGTAGGTACATAAAAAGAATTGTCAACCAACGGTTCCAGACTCACCTAAATACTCATATTATTCAGATTCACACACAAAAATCTATTTCTATAGTAAAATTATTTCAAATCATACTTTCAACCCTCACGATAACTAATATGTAGTTATTATTATATTGCTCTACTCAAATACCCTCAATTCAAATTATTGTTTTTTTAAACCCTTATCCGCACCCAATGGTACATAGGGCACTGCATCATACAAACGCAGTGTTATTTTGATCGTTAACACATGAAGGAAAAGTGATCAGCCCTCCGCTTCAGGTACCAGTCCAGGGTGATATTGAATAAATATTAGAGTGAGAAAATCAATTTTATTTATTTGATGCCCCCCCTGGGAATCAAACAAGGGACCTTCAGAACGGAAACCGAGCGTGCTGATGATTACACTATGGAGGCGGACAAAGAATATAAATAAATAATATATATTAAACTATAGTTTTCAACCCAATATTTTTCATTTGTCTGTAATTTCATTATAGGAATGGATTTTTGTAAAATAAAAATATGGTACGGTTCTAAAATAATCGATGTTCTTACAATTGAGATGTTGCTTGTAGTGGGTAATTAATAATTGTAATATACAGGGTGGTTCAAGAACATTTGGTCTCACAGGAAATTAATGCATCACTCGGTGAACAGTTTGTATACAATACGTATAACTAACCTCCACTTACATTTATTTGTAGAATTGAGGATTTCGATTTTCAAATGCATCAACATCAAATATTGTTTTCATATTTTTGCTTTATTTGGTAGTCTGGTTATTAACAGGCCAGGATGAAATTCATTATCAATGCAGAAATAAAAGTAATGAAAACCTTTCCTATGCACCATTGGGATGCGGATAAGGGTTTTTTTATTTTTTTTATTTAAAAGGCTGTGTTTTCATTACCTTGGACATATAGCAAAGTGAAGTTGTATTTTTTTTATTACGTTTGGAGTTTGCTGCTCTTAATTCTGTGCACCTTAGCTAATCTATTTATCTTCATTAGAGAATCTTCTACTAAAGGAGATGTATAATTGGATTCTGCATCTGTGCAGATGAACATTCTACTGCGCTTGCTCTGGGAAATTCGTTATTTTATGCAAATATTGGGCCAGACATAACATTATTTCGCTTCAAGTGGAATTTAAAACTCATATTTACCTTAGAGATCTATTTGATATATAAATCTACTAGTTCAGGGGAGATTTATTTCGTGTTTTATTATATGGCAACACACTGTTTAGTTCTTCATAGTTATTCACATTTCTATGTCCAAATTATACAAGTAAAGGTATGTAACCTCGAGCGCCTCATCTTTTGGTACTATTACTATTTCTTCTTTCTGTACCATACCTACCTTTTGCTATTTTTCCATTTCCTTTTAACAGAATATTAATAATACTTAATCCTAGATATTTAATTTTTGGAACTTTTTAAAACCGGTTTCAACATAAATTTTGTCATCTTCGGTCAGCACGCTCGGCTACCATTCTGGAGGTCCCGGGTTCGATTCCCAGGGGGGTTCAAATAAATACTTGTGATTTTTTCACTGTAATATTTATTCAATATTACCCTGGACTGGTTCCTAAAGCGGAGGGCTAATCACCTTTCCTTCATGTATAAACGATCAAGATAACACTGCGTTATATGACGCAGTGCCCTATGCACCATTGGGGTGCAGATAAGGGTTTTATGATTATTATTATTCAGGGATGGATATGTACTAAACTTAAAACTGTGAAATATTCACAGGTAAATATAAACTCTCGTTTATATTTTGACCTGAAGATGGAAGCATAGCTTCTGAAACTAGTCGTCTTAATAAAATAAACTCAAGTGGTAAAAAACAAGTGTTTTTCTTTTACAATTTCATCATGTCTTACCACAAAGTGAATGCCGAAATAATTAATAAAAAAGTATTGATTTTTTTTTCTTTTTTTTCAGGAAAAGGCGTTGGAAATCGATTTGACGATAACCGCCTAACCCTTCGGATACACAGGGGTCGCGGTACAGCCGGCGGGGGTCGCAGAGTGCCCCAGGGCTCACCGCTCAGCACGGGCTCAGCTCATAGCACCACCACATCCCTAGGCAGCGCCTCCCCAGAAAGACTACACAGGTAAATATTTATTTATTGCTAATAGAAACAGAAGAAGACCGAATAAAACTTGGCATTTTTTGTAGCTCCCGATACTAGTCGTAATAAAATATAAAATTCAAGTGGTATAAAATGACTGTTTTACTTGAATGTTAAATTTAAATTTTAAAGAAAACACTTGTTTTTTAACATTTGAGTTACATTTATTTTATTCAAACATAATTTTTTATTTTAAGTCTCATCAAAGATGAAGAAGAATATAAAAGTCTGGGTATTTAGGGGGCTGACGACCGTCATAGGATGGTTTAAGTGATCAATTTACACGCGTGTAACTTTCACCAATTCTACCCATTATTGACAACAACATTACTCAAATTCTTGGAAGTTCTATATATATGAACCAATTTTGAAACGTTGTTCTTGAATCATCAGAACTTTACAAGAGACATCTATTGATGAGATGAAACGAAACTTTTTTACTGCGCAGAAACTAATCTTTTATTAGTTTGTGAGATCCGAATCCTGGATCACATACAATCACATACATGAGAAACGTCAGAAAATATCATATTCATTTTTATTATTTTAGCTTATAATTTGAACAATTAATTTATTTACAACATTTTGAGTGTGTCCATATACTTGTTCACAAAATCTGTCTAATCTCCAATTAATGAAGTTATTTTAAATTATTTTTTTTTGAAATCTCATCAAAGATGAAGAAGAAACAAAAAAAATAAGAAAATAACTCCTTTAATTGGAGATAATCTAGATTTTGCTAACAAGTATTTGGACACACTCAAAAAGTTCTAAATAAAATTTTATTGTAAAAATAAAATTAATATAACTCAAGTGGTAGAAAATAATTGTTTTCTTTTAAATTTCAATATATCTTACCACAAAGTGAATGCCGAAATAAAAAATTAAATACTTAGAGTATTGTATACATCGCTGAATAAAATACATTTTACGTTGGCATTCCACCGATGCAACAGTTAGATAATCATTTTCATACCTCGCCCAAATTCAAATTGGGGAAAAGCTATGAAATTTGCAGCCTGACTAAATCCGGCAGAATCTCTCGTCTATTCAGCTGAAAGCTCCAACAATTCGGAGAGCGCTTTACGCCCTTCTGTAAGTCTGTAATAACAGTAGGGGAAACAGAACAATAATGAAAATGCTAATGCCTACAACGTCAGGCCCATACTCCCCGGATCCTCGGAACACTCGAATCAACCCTTCAGTGACGGTGAATTTCAACCTGCTTGAGCTTGAGAAAGAGCAGAAACACTTTTTTTTAGTATTATATGTGAGGTCCAAATCCTGTTGCAATTGATTATTTAAGTTTATAATTTGACCAGATAATTTAAATACAACATTTTGAGTTTGTCCAAATACTTGTTCACAAAATTTGGATTATCTCCAATTACAGGAGTTATTTTAAAAATAACTTTTAATTTTCAAAATAATATGTATTCACTTTTGTAACGTTTACCATTCTGCTTATTGTTGACCATTCAAATTGCATTATTTTTTTGAGATAGTGCATTGTTATTAATAAGATATATAAGTGCAAAATTTTAAATATTTTTTTTTAGATTCTATTACTTATTACAACTTTTAGGTTTTAAATGCATAAAATTTCAAATAGTCATAAGGACTAAGCATAACTTTCTTAATATTAGCGATGGGGATTATTTGTACCCCTTTAGACCAAGAGCAGGTTGCTGTAGAATGTATGCAAATATGATGGTAATTCCTAGATGGACTTACTGCATGCTACACATAGCCTGTTTTGTGTTCCTATACCTTCGGGCGTGTCTAAGTGGAATCAGACACAATGTGAGCGTTCTATACATTACACAATAAATCTCTGACATAGGTAGTCTTGTTAGCTGAAATATTACAATAACGTGTGCATCGATGTATGTTTGTATAGCGTTCTAAATCATTTTACACATTTTAGAAGGATCAAAATTTTGTAACTTTTCTTTTAACCATTAATGTTGCAATCCCAAATATGGATAAAATATAACATATGTTTAGTTTTTATTTTAATTTTTTTTACGACCAGTGACCGGGTTTTGTCATTGTATACCAGATGTGTAACCATGTTTAAAGACAAGATTTACAAAACTTATGTAATTATGTTTTTAAAAAATTAAACAAAAAACAATGTAACGTCCAATTCCTACGAAAAAAAACCTGTTTAAATATGTGCATATAAATACATTTATACACATATTTAAAAATGAAGATATAAGAAAGGAATGTAAGGCTGAAGAAGGAATAATTGAAAAGATTAGGAAGAGTTCTTTGCGGTGGTATGGACATGTGAAGCGAATGGATAACGAGAGGAAATATATGTGGCGATTGTGAGAGGGAAAATAGAACGGGGACGACCGAAAAAGGCTTGGCACGATCAGATCAATCAGAACCTAAAATCTGGCGGCATGACTAGATGTCCAATCATGTATGACTAGATGATTGGATGTGAAGGAGGCGATGACTGTATGTCAGGACAGAAGAGTGTGGCGTTCCATCCTTTCTGCCTACCCCTGCGGGGAAACGGTAGTAGTAGTAGTATTTATGTATACATAAATAAACGTGTGTGGATAAATGAATTAAATGTATATAATAATTCAATTATTTGTTCCCAATTATATCTTTTTGAACGACCCAAGAAATGTTCTGGAATCACAATTTTTCGGTACCAAATTCAATGATCACCAACAAAAATAATTGCCGCTTCTTCGAGTGAATGTTTTACAATATTCGTGTTTTATTATTATCTCAATGACCCTTGAAATATACCGAATCAAGTGCCTTCATTATGGCTGATTTTTTTCTTAATTAAAAGTGATTTATCAATTCTCGTATGGCTGAAAGGTCCAACAACTCAATTATTTGTGACCCAATTATACTCAGTATTTTTACCCTTCGTCCCTTAATAAATTCAATAGAGTTACATCACTAACATGACATATTCTGCATTAAAAGGGTCTATTTTAAAGGCTTAGTATTTTTATTACAAATTGAAAATTTATTGATTTCTCTTCACATATTAAAATGTCGTTTAAATAGGTATACGAAAATTTGAATTTTTAGAGTGATTGGCTGGTTTAATTGACCACTTCACTTACTTTTTTTGATATCTCAACATGAATGAAGATGACTTTAGACTGGGTATTACAGACAAAACAATCATGGGTTAACAGTGAATGTTACACATGTGTTAAGTGATCCCTTAACTAGCTTCTGACAGGTAGTAAGCCCTGTAAATACCTAGACTTCCATATTTTTCGTTATCTATGTTGAGACGTCAAAAAATATTTAATAAATGATTAATCAATTCAGCCAATGTATAATTAAAAAGTAAAATAAAATAAAAAAGTGGAAATACCAGAAATTTGCACAAATACTCGGACTCACATAAAATATTGTGTACATTATACACTGTACTTTTATATTTCCACTTTTGATAGAAACATATTTATTTTACATGTAATTTACAAAATAAACAACCAGTAGGTGTGCTTTTTCTTTGGAAATGAGCAGTACACAGAATAAAGTGTTTAAAAAGTGCAAATAAAATATGTGAAAATTTAAAAAAAATGTAATTAATGTTCTGTATAGCTTTGCAGCCCATTCATAAAACGTTGTTTTTTTTTCTTTTCAGAAACTCGAATCAGCGAAGGAGTCACGAGAAGATAAAGATATCCGTTTCGTATCCGTCCAACGAGCAGATATGTCCGGCCAGGAGTCCAGGAAGCCCTCCAGCTCTGTATGCTGTCCACTACTGCTCGCCGGGGGGTCAAGAGCTCACATCTTCGGCCCTCTACAGAGGCAGGGACAACCATCTCAGAGTCACGGGGCAGAGGATGTCTGGGTCCAGGAATTCCAGACGCTCTTCCAGTTGCGACTCTAGCTCCGTCACTCAAGAAAGAGAACTGAGCCCCTCCCCCTCATCAGCGCTCTTCGAAGATCCAAACAAACCAAAAACCCAAAGAAAAATGGGTAAAAGAAATATCAAAGCCCAAGTCAAGCGGTTCAGAATGGAAACCAAGGCAGCTAAAACGCTGGGTATTATTGTAGGAGGCTTCATCTGTTGCTGGTTGCCTTTCTTCACTATGTACGTTATAAGAGCTTTCTGCGAGGAGTGCATCCATCCCTTAGTATTTTCCATTCTTTTTTGGCTAGGCTATTGCAATTCCGCCATAAATCCCTTGATTTACGCCTTGTTTTCCAAAGATTTTAGGTTCGCGTTTAAGCGAATTATCTGCAGGTGTCTGTGTAATAGGCAAGCTTCGGGAGGCACTTCCAGAAGAGGATCGGATGGCTCGCAGATGAGAGCCTGTAGAAGTCCTAGTTATAATCCTCAGGCGCCGGGGAATTCCTTGGGAGAAGATTCAGATCCCGCGGTGGAAGGTTCAGACTCCAGGTGACGTACGGATCACGCGCATCTCTGTGACAAGTCCAACGGCCATGTGGCGAACGGCTCCTTCAAATGGAATGGCAAATCCAGAAGAGAGATTTCGGGACAATCGTTGAAAGACCAAAAGCATCAGTATAATCAAACAGTTCTGAAGTACTCGTGGAGTTCGAGGAACAATGACCATTACGAAGAATACAAGGGCAAAAGGGAACCGTTCATATTCTCTGAACAACTCCCATCTCCGACGGATGCGAAGCTGCAAAAAAAGATGCAGAATCTTCTGATGAAAGATGGCGCTTCATCTGCGATGCTGAAGATAGATGAGAAAACTGAACTTACTTCTTCGAGAAATAGTTTGGCTTCAAAAAAGGGCGATGACCCCAATTTAGATGATAAAGTCTCGTGTGTCGATAAGGGATCTATTGTGACCCAAAAAGTTTGCGGTCGTGAGAAAGATTGCAGTAGTTGCATTGAAATGAAACGGTTTGCAGTTTCTACAACTGCACAATATGTTTAAAACAATATTTGAAAGAAAAAAAAACAATAAACTTACTTGATGTTCGTACTTAAATGTCATATGAGTATAAAAATTGTTTTGAATATTGAAAGCATTAACTTTGTGGATCATATTAAAATATTATATTGAGAAATAAAAATGTGAGTGGATCAAAAAAAGAAGTAAATTTATTTATCAAAATAATAAAGTATTCATCCAAAGAATATGATATCAGTTTAAATACCGTTTCATATTTTGTTGTTTTTTAAACAATTTTTTTAAAAAAAATGTTCAATTATAATGAAACGGTATATGAAATAAACACTTTAATTTTACAACAATGTTTTATATTTTAAAATGTAAATATGTATGTTTATTTTCAGAACAGTTGATAAATGACATACTTCTTATGTTCAAATTATGAATTGTATGTTTCGATGTAATGTCTGTGTTATTAGCAAAATAAAATTTATAAACATAAATAAATAATCCCTTTGTTTGAAATAAATATAACTGATTGAATAAATTGATTATAACTGTCCATTACAGTACTGGACTTAAATTAAATTAAAAACAAAACTTTTCATAAATGTGTGCATATTACATATTAAGTAAGTGGGTATCTGATAAAATGTAATTTAGCATTGATAAAATGTTATTTTTTTCATATGTTGAATTGAAACGGGTGAAAATTAATTAAGAATTGTAATTAAAAATAAAATTATATTTTAATTCCACTAAATACACCAAAATGTTTATATAATCTGTTTGTATTAATTATTATAAAGTTTAATTGAAAAAAAATGCCATCACTTGATTTTAATATGACTGAAGCGTAATTTTTAATTGTAAATATTATATTGTTAAAAGTAATAGTAAAATGTATTACGTGTGTTGAAATATTGCATAATTATATACTCTGTTCAAATGCGCAGAGAGAAATACGAATGTTATATTTTTTATTTCAATTTCTAAATTTTATATGTTTTGAATTTTTTTTCTACTATTAATTGTTAGTGCAATAATTATATGTAGATCTTCAACATCAAAGAATTCAATTTTTAAAATTATTTTTCTCAATGTTTAGATTTTATATTACAACATTTTTGATGTCAGAAAATCTTAAAAATATTGATGTTTTTAAAAATAATTTATTATTTTCATTGTATTTTCTAACAAAATCTTATAAAAAATAACTTCTCATTATTTCATAAAACACTCATGTTTTCAATATTAAATCTAGGTAATAAAAAATACAATATATCATTTACTATCACGACGAAATTAAAACAAATCTGGCAGCTAAGGTTAAACGTTTTATAAGGTTAAAAGGTTGAAAGTTATATGAACATAACAAACATCTTTAAAAAAATTGCGTTGAATATTTGCATAAATATATTTATTTATTTATATTTATATATATATATATATATATATATATATATATATATATATATATATATATATATATATATATATATATATATATATATATATATATATATATATATATATATATATATATAATATATATATATATATATATATATATATATATATATATATATATATATATATACATATATATATATATATATATATATATATATATATATATATATATATATATATATATATATATATATATATATATATATATATATATATATATATATATATATATATATATATACATATATATATATATATATATATATATATATATATATATATATATATATATATATATATATATATATATAATATATATATATAATATATATATAAATATATATAAATATATATATATATATATATATATATATATATATATATATATATATATATATATATATATATATATATATATATATACATATTTAAATATATATATATATATATATATATATATATATATATATATATATATATATATATATATATATATATATATATATATATATATATATATATATATATATATATATATATATATATATATATATATATATATATAATATATATATATATATATATATATATATATATATATATATATATATATATATATATATATATATATATATATATATATATATATATATATATATATATATATATATATAATATATATATATATATATATATATATATATATACATATATATATATATATATATATATATAAATCACTTACTCTTTTCAAGAACGTCATAAATCAAAAATCGTCAATTTTCAGTTGTGCATGTTTTTGGAAGGCCCAGAAAATGTACTATATCCCAGAAAAAGAGGCATATTTTTAACATAATATTTACCCGCTACAGGGCAGAAAGTATTGTTTTTGCATTTCGAAGAAAATGAATTGTTTAATTATTTTTCTTACATACTAAATATTTTTTTTAAACGGAAAAAAAAACCTTCAGGTTTTACCTAAAAAGATATGTTGCATAGTAAAAAGTTCAATAAGTGGCTTAGTATTTATTTTTAATACAATTTATTATATTTTTTAACTTTAAAAACGTTCTCCTTAAAAATCAAGTTTTTTTGATTTATGACGTTCTTGAAAGGAGTGAGCGAAATGTGTTATTTAAAAAGAAATTACATATTATTTCTTAACTTTGTGGAAAAACAAAACGATTCAAACATGGAAATTTTAACTGTCGGCAGTCAAATGTGGTGCGAGTAAAAAAGGATATAAATTGTGATATTTATTTTCACTTTACAATTTTAAAAAATTAAGGTATGAAATTAGTACGTTTGCTGGTCCATACATACATGTGAATATTATTTTCTTTTTCTAACCCATATCTGTACCTAATGGTGCATAGGGTACTGCAACGTATTGACGTAGTGTCATCATGATCGTCACTCATGTGAAGGCAACGTGATCAATCTTGCGCTTCAGGTACTAGTCCAGGGTAATATTAAATAAATATAACGGTGAAAAACACAAATATTTATTTGGACCCCCTGGAAATCGATCCTGGGATCTTTATCATGATAGCGTAACACGCTACCCATGACATTGCGGAGACGGACATTGTAAGGAAAATACTTATATTTAAATGCAACGTTACGAATTTGATAAAAGCACTAACTATGTTGAAATGATGATGACTTTTGTTGGTATATTGAAATTCATTATGTAAAATTTCAGTGATATTGTTGATAATTTTGGTTAAATTTAAATTAACTTATTGACACGAGTTTAAAATAAATGTACGGTATATTTTTGTTTTATTTTTAAGAATAAATTATTTATAAGTTAATTTTAAATGTGTATGTCATTGGTGTTAATTTTCTCTGTGATTGAATAAAAATATATATATTTAGTGATGTTTAAAAACATAAATGATTGTATTTTCATTGCCTTCCATTTCCACATTTATAAAATATTAAAAATCAATACATTTTTTTTGGAATACAGACTAATAATGCAAGTGAAGCAGCTCAGAGTCATAAGACTTACTGCTATACCGCTCACTGCTTTCAACGACGTCATGTATCAAAAATCGACAATTTTCAGCTGCGCATGTTTTCGGAATGTCCAGCAAATGAACCTAGCAAAAGCGGCATATTTTTAACTTAATATTTACCTGCTACAGGGAAAAAAGTGTTGTTTTTTAATTTTGAAAAGATATCGTTTAATTATTTGTTTTAAATACTTATACTAAACATTTTTTAAATGGTGAAAAAACATTCAGGTTTTACCTAAATAGATCTGTTGCATAGTAAAAAGTTCAATAAGTGGCTTGATGTTTATTTGTAATACATTTTATTATATTTTTTTACTTTAAAAACGATCTCCTAAAAAATCAAGTTTTTGATATATGACGTTGTTGAAAAGAGTGAGATGCATGTGAAAGGAAATGAAGGAGAAATAATAGACGAGAAAAATCAAATGGAATACTGAATTTAAATTTCTTCCAATGAAGATTAGATACGATGGACAACATACAAATCTACAAACACATATCTAAATTATGCTTTTCAATACCAAATATCGTAGTCATATAGGAGAAAATGACCACGTACATTATTAACAAAAAACGTGATCATTAATATTTGATATCTTACTAGCTTAATATAACCCTAAAAAAATCCCAAAGGATTTTAAACTTGGAAGTAAAATATTTTGAATTGTTTAAATTGACTTACTGCATTGATGTTTATTTTCTTGCCAATCAAAATTTACATAATTGGCTCTCCTGAACATTTTACGTTATGTTATTTGGTCACTTTCTCCTGTACGACTACGATATGTTTAAACACTTGATTTTTTTACTGAAATTTCGAGTACCCATCAATATTAATTTAAGAGAAATCAATGGTATTTTTCAAAAAGCCAATTTTAGATACTTTTTTTGGATCTTTTTGAAGGTACACCTAGCGGATTTTGTTGAAACTTGCTCGCAAAATAACAGATTTCCCGCCATCACAAAATCAAAGGCAACCATGAGATGTGTGAACTACTGCCATCTGTTAAAATAATAATCAAACTAATAATACAAAATGAAATAGTTACAACAGTATTTCATAATTTTGCCTCAGTTACTATACGCAGAGAAATGACTGAATGCTGTCGAAGTGCTATTTTTCAGATGAATTTGCTGTAAAACTATGTGTGATAGACACTTTTTGGGGTTATCATCTCCAAATGAAAATACTAACTCAACAAATGTTTGTCTATGGATGAGATTATTAATAAACTTAAAAATCTGGTCTTATAAAAGACATAATTTTATTAATTAATTTGGCGTTTAATTAGTAAAACTCCATTTTAATGTATGTATTGACTGTTAAATCAAGCATAGATTTTTGAGTCTACTAAGTTGTATTTTATTGTTAAAAAAACACATAAAAATTAATATTGTGACAATTGTTTCGCCTAGTTATAGCATTTACAAACGATTCAATCTTCACATTCGATTGAAAATGCCATAACTAGCCGGAACAATTGTAAAAATATTAATTTCTGTGTTTTTTAACAATAAAACATAGCTTAGTAAACTCAAAATTATTTTTTTATTTAATGTTTTACTTAGTTCCGAATTTCGAATTAGCTTCACATACGGTGTTTGAAAATGATGCGGAATGCATCGAAACACATGTCACAGAAGAATTTAAGAAACAGTGGTATTTACTAAGTAAAACATTAATTAAAAATGGATAGATTTTACCACAATGTGACTGCCGAATCAATTTATGAAATTAGAAAATCTTTGTTCGATTTAACAATTAATTCATCAAGCTTTATGTTAAAAAAAATATATTCTTCAGTTTCATTTTAGTATCACCTTTTGTCAACAGATGTCTATGTGCATATTATTTTCATATAAATTCTAACGCATGCGCACAGTTTATCGATTTTCCTGCCTTGCGCGCGCTTTATAACCCGTTGGCTTGTCAAAATTGCATTTTCCATACCAGTTGCTGAGTGCAACCTTTGACAATGTCAAAACCGAACGCGATTGTTTTCATCGCGCTCATCTCGTGTCACCTTGGAGCAGCCCTCGCAAATTTAGAGGGGCCATTCCTCTTCTGGGGGCCTAAGGACCTCTCCCTGTACAGAAGGCCGGCGCTGAAGAGCCTGGAGCAAGATGACTTGGTGGAGATATACGAGAGCCAGGCTGCCATTGTTGTATTCAACAACCAGGACTCGCTGCCGCTGAGCAGCGATAATTTCCCACGACTAAGGAAGCTTTTGGAAAGGAAAACGATGCTTATTTTGCCTCAGGATTTTCTCGACGTCCATCCGGAATATATTAATAACGAGACGCAGGTGACTTTTGCACGTTAAAAATTACTAGACGTTATCAGAATGTTAATTCAAAAATGATCATTGGTGACGCTACAAAAATATTTTCCCCCGAAAACATGTCTCGATTATCTAATTCCATATTTTTTTACAAATTTAATTTAATCTTTTTTAACAACCACAATATTATTCACCCTTTAGAAAAAAAACAATATTACAAGTTTTTCGAGTTTACGTGAAACTATTTATATGAAGGAAGATGGAAGTCTGAGCATCCCAGGACCATTTAGCTGGCTTAAATGTCCAATAAAAAATTAAATAATATTTCAGGTTCTTTCAAAAAAGTGGTATAGATTAATAAATATATATGTATTTATTTATACCGCTTTTTAAGTTTACTACAGTAGTAGGCAAGTTTTGTTTGCAGTTTCAAGTTTTTCAACATCCATAGAATATATAGAATATCGAAAGCATTTGCGTTCTCAAAAAACTGTTTAAATTGTCGTTTACCTCAAACGCTTTTAAGTATTTATTTATTTATTTCATCATTTAAATAGCAAATAAATAACAAATTACATTGATGTGTCTTCACTGACTTTTCCCATGTCGAGGGCCCATTTTAAAAGATTTATTTATAAAATCATAATTTAAGAAAATTGTAAAGTACCTACACATTTTTTTATGAATATAAATTGTATGCATTTAATTAAAGAAAAAAATTCTGAGTACAAATTTTTCACTTCAATTTTTGATGTTTTTTTTATTATTTTTTTTTACATCCATCTACTTTCGCACACATTTTCAGGAACCAATCATGCGCCAAAGTTGAAGTTCTCCGAATTTACAATTTACATACCTTTTATAAATTTGTGCAAAACAACACACACCATCAGTAGATGAGTTACACATGTTTCCAGGTGATAACAGTGCAAGGCCCCAACTCCGACCGTGATGCGGAGATTACAGAAACCTTCGAGCGATTGGAGGATATATACGGGGCCGGTCGCGTGCTGGGGGTCCTCGGCACGTCCAGTGGGCAGGAAGGAGATGCACTAGACGAAGAAGATGGCAAGAGTTCCCGAAGGAGAAGGGGAGCGGAGCAGGAACCGAGAGAGGCGCCTGTCGAAGTTGTGTATAATGCTTCAGGTAAGTTTCATTTATTATATTATTTTTTGACATCTCAACATAGGTGAAGAGGTCATATAGAGGTCTGGGCATTTACGGGGCTTACGACCGTCATACGCTGGTTTAAGTGATTATTTTACACATCGCTCACTCCTTTCGAGAACGTCATAAATCAAAAATCGTCAATTTTCAGTTGTGCGTGTTTTCGGAATGCCCAGAAAATGTACTATATCCCAGCAAAAGAGGCATATTTTTAACTTTATATTTACCCGCTACAGGACAGAAAGTGCTGTTTTTGCATTTTGAAGAAAGGTAGTGTTTAATTTTTTTTTTAATATACTTAATATTTTTCAAATGAAGAAAAAACCTTCAGGTTTTACCTTAAAAGATCTGTTGCACAGTAAAAAGTTCAATTCGTGGCTTGATATTTATTTTAAATACAATGTATTATATTTTTAAAAATTAAAAACGTTTAAAAATTAAAACAGTGATCACTTTACACGCGTGTAACATTCACCAATTGTACCATTATTGACAACCACACCACTCAAATTCTTGGAAGTTCTATATGAATGAACCAATTCAGAAACATAGTTATTGAATCACAAGAACTTCATTAGAGACATCTTCTGGTGAGATGAAAAGAAGCTTTTTATTGAGCAGAAACTTTTATATCAGTATATGATGTCCGAATCCTGGATTATAATCACATACGTGAAAAACGCCAGAAAATATCATTATTTTTTTATTTATTTAAGCTTATAATTTGACCAGATAATTTATTTAAAACATTTTAAGTGTGTCCAGACTTCCATATTCTTTTTCGTCTTTGATGAGATGTCAAAAAATAATTTGAAAATAACTCTTGTAATTGGAGATAATCAAGATTTTGTGAACAAGTATGGACACACTCAAAATGTTGTAAAAAAGGAAAGTAATTTCAACTTTGCATTTTGGTTCATACTTCTACTAATTCTTCCAGGTAAAATCCTTTTCTACAGCAGTGACTACCCTGTCCTGCGATACGCGGCTGGTGACAATAGAACTGAGGATAAAGTATTCAAGTTGCAGAACTTGGCCACAGTCTCTTCTGATGACAGAGAACAGTTTAGTAGACTCATTGTCACCTTTTCTACGCCCAGTGGAAAGGTAAGAAGATACTGCAAAATTCATATTTATCTCAGTGATTGTTGGTTATTAAGGGGAGATATTTTTACCATCACAACGCAGATAGAGTGTGAGATGCTTCCTCAGCTTTTTTTTTCTTCTTTTTTCTTTTTTTATGTCCTGTCATTCTCCGGTCCGCTCCTGGGAGGTGGAAGACCAGCTATCTCTCCATAGTTTATGTGGTCTTCCTAGGGGTTTGATCCCGCTTATGCTGCTGTCCGCTGCTATCCTCACCACTCGATCCGAACTCGCTCTTTCCACATGATTTCTCTAGAAACGTCTTCTTTCTCTTCCCCACCGCACAACATCTTCAAAATTTTCAGAATTTTCTTATTTCAGGGTTTTTTACTCTGTCGCAAAGTGTTAGGCCTGCAATGGGCCATAGAGTCTTCATTTCGGATGTCCTAAGAAGGCTTTTTGCTCTCGCGATGTCGGCTCTTGTTTCTGTGCTGTATGTTAAGATCGTGAGATGTGAGATGCAATCTTATGAATTTAAAAATACTCGTACATTATTTTGCCACGTTTATCTTTCTCGTATTTCTTATTCTAAAATTTCACGTTTTCCGATGGGCGCATTCAGTAGACGCTTTACGGTGCGTTAGAACGGACAAATCACCTATGCTCAGCTGGCGGTGCGTTGGTACTCCATACGAGCTACGTACTATGACTTCTTTACAAATATGAGCTTTAATCTTGATCACGTATAATTTTTGGATAATTAGTACAGGAAAGGTTAAAAAAGGTATATTGAGATGGTTTAGTGGAACGCATTTCAACTGCTTTAATTTTGTCTACTCTTCTTCATTGAGATAATTTGGTCATCTGAGAAAACGCCTTTCGACTGCTTACATTCTTTCCCCAACTTTACTTCACTGTATAACTAATGCAACTGATGTTCCAGGGTGTGATGGTTTGGTCGTCTTAGGGAAGGCATTTCGACTGCTGTTATTCTTTTGCCAACTCTGCTTCAGTATATAACGAATGAAAGTGACGTTCCAGGTGACGCTGAGGTTCCGCTTCCCCGACAGCCCGGGCTACTGGTACCTCGGGCCCGTGGAGCTGATCGACTCTCGCGGCCAGGAGCTGCTGCTCACGGCGCCCGCGCCTGCCGTGGCCTCGCCCTACGCACTCATGGGCGCGCCCAAGGGCTTCTCCTACCGCTGCGACCGGCCGCCCAGCTGGGCCAACGGCTCCGTGAGCCTGCAGCTGCGCGAGATGCAGGTGCAGCCGCAGCTCAACGGCCGCAAGGGCTTTGGCGCGGCCTATAACTGCGTCACCACTACTACGGCGCCCATCTGGTAATATGACCGTCACTCATTCGTGCATCTGTTCATATATAGCCGCTGATCATTCTATATATCGCTCACTCCTTTCAAGAACGTCATAAATAAAAAAAAAAGATTTTTCAGGAGAACGTTTAAAAAGTTTAAAAATATAATACAATATTTTAAAAATAAATATCAAGCCACTTATTAAACTTTTTATTGTGCAACAGATCTTTTGAGGTAAAAACTGAAGGTTTTTTTTCTCCATTTGAAAAATAAAAGCTTATTTAAAAAAATAATTAAGCAATACCTTTTCTTCAAAATGCAAAAACATCACTTTCTGCCCTGTAGCGGGTAAATATTAAGTTAAAAATATGCCTCTTTTTCTGGGACTAAATACATTTTCTGGGCATTCCGAAAACATGCACAACTGGAAATTGACGATTTTTGATTTATGACGTTCTTGAAAGGAGTGAGCGATATATGATACTCCTCACTTGACCGTTTTTCGACTGTTAAGTGGTTTATAACTAACTGTCCATCATGCATCTGCTCATATATAGCCACCGATCATTCTATATATAGGACTCCTTACTTTACCGCTTTTATCAAGATTTGAATTTTGTACTGACATTTTTGGTGGAACTACATTTTAATAATATAACAACAACCATTTATTTTTTAAAAAATTTATTTTGTTTTTACCGACATAATTAAACTTGTGATGTTGGTAACGACAAAACCAAGTCACTAGTCAAAATAATAAAAAAATAGAAAAAATAAAAGAAAACTTATTTATATTAAGTGATAGGTATGTAGAAGAATGTCCGCCTCCCTAGTGTAATGGTCAGCACGCTCGGCTACCGTTCTGGAGGTCCCGGGTTCGATTCCCAAGTGGGGTAAAATAAATATAAGTGATTTTTTCACTGTAATATTTATTTGATATTACCCTGGACTGGTACCTGAAGCGGAGGGCTGATCACCTTTCCTTCATGTGTAAACGATCGAGATAACACTGCGTTTATATGACGCAGTGCCCTATGCACCATTGAGTGCGGATAAGGATTTTATTTATTACATGTAGAAGAACTATCATTCGTGAATATTATTTTATTTTTCTGTATTTTTGTAGGTCTGGACTTCTGGTTGCTGCAATCCTTTTTCTTGGTACAGCTTTGGGAATCGCAATGATCTCGAATATCAAAACTATGGATAAGTTTGAAAATATCAAAGGGAAAACTCTTACCTTCACCGTCAGCGATTAAGTCTTTATTGATGTACAATATATCTTTTAAATTTAAATAACAATATCATTATCTATCAAATTGTAAAGATACTGCACAATATATTGCAGGAATTAGGTTAAAATATTATCAATAATACTAGGGAGGATTATAAATACTAATACATAATTATAAACCTTACCTATATGTGTATATATATATATAAATTAAACTTTTAAAAAGTCACTTCTACGAGTTTCACGTCATATGAAAGGAAGGGTTAAAATTAATTGATATTTTTCATATTCAATGTGTATATAAAAATATAAGTTCTTTAACGTTGACTTTTTTGAACAAGACAATTTGAATTTTGAACCAATTCAAATGTTAATAGCAAAGAATTTATGAAACTGTTTTGAATTTTTGTCCGCCTCCGTAGTGTAATGGTCAGCGCGCTCGGCCACCGTTCTGGACGTCCCGGGTTCGATTCCCAAGGGGGGTAAAATAAATATAAGTGATTTTTTCACTGTCATATTTATTCAATATTACCCTGGACTGGTACCTGAAGCGGAGGGCTGATCACCTTTCCTTCATGTGTAAACCATCAAGATGACACTGCGTTTATATGACGCAGTGCCCTATGCACCACTGGGGTGCGGATAAGGGTTTAATTATTATTTTATTATTATGAATTCTCCATCACTACAAATTTGTTCAAATTATAATATGTAGTACTGTATTAATTATGATTTGTTTCTCAATGTTTTCTATTTAATTGCTTTGATTGAAAAATTATTATCATATTTTCAAATGTGTATACTGTAATATTATCATAACATTACTTTAATATATTTAATGTAATTAAAAAATTATTGTTATATTATGCTAAGATAAAAAAATTGTTAAATAAATACCTATTTATTATTTGAGATCATTCTGAAACATCAATATTATATATAAGTTTCCTGGATATATTTCCTGAAAAAAAAAAAGTTTCGGACTTTCAATTATCCCGCCTTAACTCCCTCTTACATACAGTATCGAATAGATTTATTGACATAAAACTTTTTTGTTGTATATTCGTAAAATCTTTTGTTTATTATTTATATTACAAATTAATATTTCATATGATCTCATTTCGGCAATCAAAGATTTTACCCTTCTTGACATTTACATATTTTAAAATGGCATGTGGATGCCATTTTTTCGTCTCGAAACCATACCTGAATTATGGACAAAATTAGTAAAATCCTCCTGGTATATTCCATTACCATTTGACCTTCGTTTTTATATCTCTTGTATGTTTTCCAGTAGAATTGGATGATACTTCTCGCTATTCATCATCTTAGTCACTGAAAGAAGCAGCCCTGGTCCATCATTTTTAAATAATTAACATTGTAGTATACATTTTAATCTTTTATGAATTATTATACATAAAAAACTGTTTTTTACATAGAAACGCTTTCTCCATAAGTGATATTTGTATTCACACACGTGCTAACAAAACAGTAAATGAATTCATAAGAATTCAACAATGTTACTGTTAAATAATTAACTAAATTGCACTAAGATGATCATGTATGTAGCGACAGCTCCTCCCATCTGAAAATAAATAAAAACACATCATATAGTTAAACCTCGAGATATGAACACCTCGGGAAATGGACAAAAATACCAACGAACAGGTACTTGATTTGCGAAAGATTTGCAAAGTTTTTGAAATACGTCAATCACTTACAGTCAAGTATAGCGTGTTGTTTATCTGAAACAGTCCTGCTGCTGTGAAGTGGGGTTTTGCATGGAGCAAGTTTGTAGAAAAATGATGAAGCTGAAAAAAAAACGGAAATCGTTAGACACGACTCATTTAGAAGACGTAAGAGAATGGGAGTAATTGTTACGTTACTTGGGGTTGCATACTAGTAATCAAATAAAACTACGTTATACCCTACATTGTAAGTTATCAATTATAGTCCAAATTATTGATTAAAACAGTTTGTGGATTTCAAATAATCCACATGAAGAATGTAGGTTCAAAAGATCAGAAAAATCATCATATGTTGATACGTGAATGATCCAGTTATTAGAACCGATTCAATTAAACCTGTTTTATCGATTATAATGTCATTCATTTTATTTCGTCGACCAAAAACAGTGATTTTCAAACAAGTAAACCGATCAAATTTTAATTCGTTAAAAGTTTCTGTATCAAATCAGTAAACGTAAAATAGTTTGATGATAAATAAAACCAAAATTCTTAATCGGAAACTCAATGAATCAGTGAACCATCAAATGAACGGATCAGTGTTCGTGAACGAGATTTACTCAAAATTGAGATCCGGTCTCTAATATCCAGCCGTTTATGAAATACCCCGTCTTATTGAAAACGGAAATAAACTAAAAATGAAATGAATTTTTTTAACTTACTTTTTCAGAAATATCTTTGTCTTTTTCAGTAGCCAGCATTTTGTTGACATAATGTGAAGTTTTCATAGCCTGAAAGTTTACATCGGAGCGAATGAATTTCTTGTTCAACAAAACTTTAATTGCTTGAGTATATCTCTTATAGTAATACAATAGTCTTACCAATTCTTCAAAAGCGTTGCAAGAGGATATGATGATAATCACATTCACGATGTTAAGTATAAATTTCGAAGTACAAAACAACAAAAAGGTATAATTTTTAAGAGTATTCCTAGCGAGGGATTGCAGCAAATCGATAAGGAAAAATGTATTGAATAAAATACTCAGAAATGACAACCCGATAATCGCCATGATCTTCCTAGCAAAATATTGTTCTAACAATGTTGAACAGTGAAAGATTTTCGTATAAATCTTCCAAATCAAAGAGACTCTTTCTAAAACGATTTTATTTCTATCAGAAAACGCTTGATCCAATTTAGAAGATTTCATATCTTGGATCAAAGGTAGTTTATTGATTTCCCTGTTTAATATCAAAAGATCGAGCGATGTCATGTAAATGAATAACGCAAATAACATAACAAGGTATCCAATTTCGTAAGTTGGAGAATAAAATGCGGTCAAAAAGATGTACGTATCCCAAAAATTGAGGTGCCCTGTCATGAGGTACTGTTCTAATGAAGTAAGGGTATTTTGCAGTATACAAAAGGCAGCTACTAAGAGGAAGACCCTGAATTTTAAAACGGCATACTGCCTCTTGCGTCCTATGGCTACGAACAGATCGTCGATTTCACCAAATATCTTCACTGCCTCGGCCAGGTTTTGTACGTTTACGAATTTTTCAACAGTTAGAAAAATCGAAGAAATCAGACCAGTGTAGAGTTGGAGCTTCTCTTCAAAGACATCTAGATCGTTTACCATGGCGTCGTCGTCAACATTCGATATGTTTCTGATCACTACGTATGCGAATGAAAAAATATAGACCAGTCGGGATAAAATTGTGAAAAAAATGCTTGTTCTAGTTAAGACCGCTCTGCTTTTGCCATTTTTGACTACAAGGGTGTAAGGCTGGGTCGTTAATAGTCGATTTATGAAGAGGACTGGACCTAACACGTCCAAAATGTTATCGGATTTGAAAAAATTGGAAATCATTTTACGTTCGTTCAGGCAGTTTCTTTTAGTGGAGTATAATAATAAATGAATTATGGACTTCCTTTGTTTGCGTTTCTTTTCTTATACCAGGTATTAACACCTTAAGATACGTCAAAAAATAAAAGTAATTATTTCATACTTACTGGTTTTTTAGTACTTAGGATACATTGAGCAATCAGAAACAGTTTTTATTATTTATGTATTCATCACGAGATAGCCTTTTAGATTTACTCTTTGTTGCACAATATTTATTTTTACAAGCAACAAAACAAACGAAATAAAGTAAAAATTTAATGACTGAAAAAACTGACTATAGAAATCTTCTCAGGATCGCTCTCCCATTTCCAGTCTGGGTATTGTAGGTAACAAACAGTTTTAAATTTATAATAAAAGAATAAATAATGCAAAACAAATTTATAAGGCAAATGAAGTTAGAGGAATGAGTATGTTACATACTTGAAAGCGGTCAGGTCAGGAGTCGGAAAACCGGCTGGTATGCATGATGAGATGCACGAATTTGTGGAAGAGGAGAATAACGTTTCCAAAGACAGTGGTGTGGCGTTCTACTATCTCTGCCTACCCCTGCGGGGAAGCAGGGTAGGTCGTGATGTTGTCATAGATGATAGTTGCATCGGTACTTACGAGAGTTAATATGTAAAGGCATAATAAAACGTTTTTAAAATGTTCGAAATTTCATTAAAATTGTATCATTTTCCTTTTAATTATGCATCAACTTTGTGCAATCTATAATTTTACTAAAAAAGTAAACTTGTAATAAAATTTCTTTAAGCTACTATTTATGTAAAGACAAGTTACGAGAACTACAGATGTTCTCATCAACAGGTAAAAATACAAACTGCGTAATTCGTATTTGAAGTGTTGGGATTATTATTCGTACTTCAATTCACATAGTTGTATTTTCTTTTGATGACGAGAACACCTGCAGTTCTCGAAACTTGGCATGCAAATTAACCAACTGTAAGTATAATAAGAAAAGTCTCGGTTATCCGACCTTCGGTTCTCCGACTTAGTCGGATAACTTCGAGTTATCCGACCTTTCGGGGCAATGTCCCTTTTCTTTTTTAAGACAATCGCAGCCATTTTTACCCAAGCCCATATTTAGTTTCGTAGTTTACCGTATTGTATAAAGGTGGAGATTGACCGGAGCATTTCGTCGTAACATAGCGTCGTAACATCGTTCGCGGCGAGCATCAGCGAGCATCCGAAACTATGGATGGAGCGCTCGGCTTGCTGTACTGACTGCCTGAATGGTCGCATCGTAACGTGTTACGTTACGATGCGACCATTCATATTACCAAATATGGAGGTCAGTCTCCACCCGACCTGAGTATTTGTACTGTAAAACATTTTTTATTTATTTGCTATTTGATGCTTTAGTTCGTTACATTCAGCTTTGTTGCATGTACATATTTGAAAAGTCTTCAAAATTAACACATTTTTAGTGTCGTTTTTATCATTTTCCGTGCTATCCAACCTTGCCACAGTTGGTTTAGATCGGATAATCGAGACTCTACTGTACAAGGGTTTTATTTTTTAATTAAATAACTATCTCTGCATACTCCGCAGGGGTATGAAGAGAGTATAGAACGCCACACCACTCTTCGCCTCTTCCACGTTCATGCATCTCCTCATACATACCCGCTGATTATTACGACTCTTAACCTGACCACTTTCAAGTATTTGGCATGCCTGATCGTGCCATATTTGTCTCAGTCTTCCTCTGCTCCTTTTTTCAATTACATTTGCTTCATAAATTTGTTTTACCGTTCCTTCCTCATTCGTTCGTTCTACATGTCCAAACCATCTCAACACACCTTTCTTAATTTTATCGATAATGCTTATCTTAAACAACGTAACTTATAAAACATATAATTTATATTTGAAGCATTAACATTGTGATTTTCCAATTAATAATTAAAATATTATTTTGTTTTAAAATCAAAATAACTATTTTATTTTAACTTAATTATAATGTTTTATTAATCAGACTTGATAAAGAAGCGGTTAGCTTGGAATCCGGTAGACATTATAATTAAGTTATAATAAAATATGAATAGTAATTTTAAAACAAAGTTATATTTTTATTATAAATAAAACATGTTGAAGGCAGATATTCAAGGTGTAACTTAATTAGTAAAATGTGAAAATTGTTTCACTAATTAATGAACACTAAGCATACATTTGAAACAAAGCATCAAATTTTACATCCATATTAGTAAATTGATATTTTTTACACGAGTTTCATTGTATTAATCGATTATCGTGTATTGTATTGTTTATATTATCTATGTACCTGTGTCTTGTGCATATTCACTTATTAACACAATATGTTTGTAAACACGTCAAATATTCAAATATTAACAATAATTATTATCATATACTCAGTGATTCACAACAATTTGAGTGTTTCCAAAGACTTGTTCACAAAAACTGGATTATCTCCAATTACAGGAGATATTTTTATATTATTTTTTGACATCTCATCAAAGAAGAAGAGTAATAATTAAAGAGTTTCTGCTCAAAAAAAGCTTATTTTCAACTCACCAATAGATGTCTCTAGTGAAGCTCTAGTGATTCAAGAATAAAGTTTCAAAAATTGGTTCATACATATTGAACTTTCAAGAATTAGAGTAGTGTGGTTGTCAATAATGGGTAGAATTGGTGAATGTTACGCGTGTGTAAAGTGATCACTTTTACCAGCCTATGACAGTTGTCAGCCCCATAAATGCCCAGACTTCCATATTCTTCTTCATCTTTGATGAGATGTCAAAAAATAATACTTAATTTTTTTTTTTTATAGATTTTTTTTGGGGTCACACGCTTTTGCCATACTTTTTTATATGTTTAATGATCGCACCGTTAACATTTTTTGAGTTGATTGACAATAGGTGTTGGACATTCAGCGGGAAGGACAAACCCTCCGACCGAATGTCCTGAATGAACTCGAGGTTAGGGAGTAAGGGGCAGTTGAAAAATATGTGGTCAGCAGTCTCATCATCCTCTCCACACGCGCACAACGAACAAGTTAGAATGTTAATCTTTTTGAGGTGGGATGCAAGTACTGTGTGTCCGATCCTCAGCCTGCACAGAAGGGACACATTCAGCTTGGGAATCTTGATTTTGCGGAACCAAGGGAATTTGGGTATCGCGGGTTGGATTGACTTATAATAGGATCCAGTAGATGTTATAGAGAATATTTAATTCCATTCCTCGCTTCCACCAGCTTTGAGCTTACTAAGGTAGTCAGGAATGGGAAGGGTGAATAGACTGGGAACCACGCCACAGTCCCGGGCTTCCTTGGCCATGCAGTCCACCCTCTCATTACCGGTAATTCCTATATGAGATGGAATCCAAACTATCGAGACAATTTTATTTTCAACACTAGCCAAATATAACATTCTTTTTATATCACAAAGAATATGATTATTTTTAAGGACAGAGTGATTATTATTTGAAAATACGAAATCTGAATTACTCCAATTACAGGAGTTATTTTTATATGAATTTTTGACATCTCATCAAAGATGAAGAGTAATCATTAAAGAGTTTCTGCTCAATAAAAAGCTTATTTTTAACTCACCAATAGATGTCTCTAGTGAAGTTCTAGTGATTCAAGAATAAAGTTTCAAAAATTGGTTCATACATATTGAACTTTCAAGAATTAGAGTAGTGTGGTTGTCAATAATGGGTAGAATTGGTGAATGTTACACGTGTGTAAAGTGATCACTTTTACCAGCCTATGACAGTTGTCAGCCCCATAAATGCCCAGACTTCCATATTCTTCTTCATCTTTGATGAGATGTCAAAAAATAATACTTAATTTTTTTTTTTTTTTAGATTTTTTTGGGGTCACACGCTTTTGTCATACTTTTTTATATGTTTAATGATCGCACCGTTAACATTTTTTGAGTTGATTGACAATAGGTGTTGGACATTCAGCGGGAAGGACAAACCCTCCGACCGAATGTCCTGAATGAACTCGAGGTTAGGGAGTAAAGGGCAGTTGAAAAACATGTGGTCAGCAGTCTCATCATCCTCTCCACACGCGCACAACGAACAAGTTAGAATGTTAATCTTTTTGAGGTGGGATGCAAGTACTGTGTGTCCGATCCTCAGCCTGCACAGAAGGGACACATTCAGCTTGGGAATCTTGATTTTGCGGAACCAAGGGGATTTGGGTATCACGGGTTGGATTGACTTATAATAGGATCCAGTGGATGTTATAGAGAATATTTAATTCCATTCCTCGCTTGCACCAGCTTTGAGCTTACTAAGGTAGTCAGGAATGGGAAGGGTGAATAGACTGGGAACCACGCCACAGTCCCGGGCTTCCTTGGACATGCAGTCCACCCTCTCATTACCGGTAATTCCTATATGAGATGGAATCCAAACTATCGAGATAATTTTATTTTCAACATTAGCCAAATATAACATTCTTTTTATATCACAAAGAATATGATTATTTTTAAGGACAGAGTGATTATTATTTGAAAATACGAAATCTGAATTACTCCAATTACAGGAGTTATTTTTATATGAATTTTTGACATCTCATCAAAGATGAAGAGTAATAATTAAAGAGTTTCTGCCCAAAAAAAGCTTATTTTCAACTCACCAATAGATGTCTCTAGTGAAGCTCTAGTGATTCAAGAATAAAGTTTAAAAAATTGATTCATACATATTGAACTTTCAAGAATTAGAGTAGTGTAGTTGTCAATAATGGGTAGAATTGGTGAATGTTACACGTGTGTAAAGTGATCATTTTTACCAGCCTATGACAGTTGTCAGCCCCATAAATGCCCAGACTTCCATATTCTTCTTCATCTTTGATGAGATGTCAAAAAATAATACTTAATTTTTTTTTTTTATAGATTTTTTTTGGGGTCACACGCTTTTGCCATACTTTTTTATATGTTTAATGATCGCACCGTTAACATTTTTTGAGTTGATTGACAATAGGTGTTGGACATTCAGCGGGAAGGACAAACCCTCCGACCGAATGTCCTGAATGAACTCGAGGTTAGGGAGTAAAGGGCAGTTGAAAAATATGTGGTCAGCAGTCTCATCCTCCTCTCCACACGCGCACAACGAACATGTTAGAATGTTAATCTTTTTGAGGTGGGATGCAAGTACTGAGTGTCCGATCCTCAGCCTGCACAGAAGGGACACATTCAGCTTGGGAATCTTGATTTTGCGGAACCAAGGGGATTTGGGTATCACGGGTTGGATTGACTTATAATAGGATCCAGTGGATGTTATAGAGAATATTTAATTCCATTCCTCGCTTGCACCAGCTTTGAGCTTACTAAGGTAGTCAGGAATGGGAAGGGTGAATAGACTGGGAACCACGCCACAGTCCCGGGCTTCCTTGGACATGCAGTCCACCCTCTCATTACCGGTAATTCCTATATGAGATGGAATCCAAACTATCGAGATAATTTTATTTTCAACATTAGCCAAATATAACATTCTTTTTATATCACAAAGAATATGATTATTTTTAAGGACAGAGTGATTATTATTTGAAAATACGAAATCTGAATTACTCCAATTACAGGAGTTATTTTTATATGAATTTTTGACATCTCATCAAAGATGAAGAGTAATCATTAAAGAGTTTCTGCTCAATAAAAAGCTTATTTTTAACTCACCAATAGATGTCTCTAGTGAAGTTCTAGTGATTCAAGAATAAAGTTTCAAAAATTGGTTCATACATATTGAACTTTCAAGAATTAGAGTAGTGTGGTTGTCAATAATGGGTAGAATTGGTGAATGTTACACGTGTGTAAAGTGATCACTTTTACCAGCCTATGACAGTCGTCAGCCCCATAAATACCCAGACTTGCATATTCTTTTTCATCTTCGATGAGATGTCAAAAAATAATATGAAAATAACTCAGTAATTCATTAAAATATACAATATTTAGGCAAGAGAAATGGATCTTCCTCGAAAGTTATCTTGAAGAAGACCAAGGAATTCATGGGTGATGCAGAAAGGTAACATGATACGAAGGCATGGCCTGAGTGACGTTGTCCAGGACAGAAGGACCTACAGCCTGAGGACGAGGAGAGCTGACCCCAGCAGTCTACAAGGACAATAAGCTGAGATGTAGCCAGGAATAAGAAATTTATTAAAAACCCAACGTCGTATTAAGTGAGGTAAAAGCAAAATTTCAACATCGGTTTTTGACACAATAGTTTCAAAACTCTATTCATTTAATGTAACAATTTTTTTTTAAATTAACATTAAAATGCTAAGTATAATAACATAACATGTCATAATCATAATCAGTGGCGTCCACAGAAAATTAATTAGGGTGACAGTAGATGTAGGTAGTAAGGTAAGCTAGGTGCTACTTAGTAAGGAAGGGTAGGTACTGGTTGTGTTTTTATATATTACACGGGTAACTTACGATAGGCACTGCTTTTCGGCTGACATGGAATGCACGCCCCTGATTATAATAGATCGACTTTAGCCTATTAATGAGAACTTGTGTTCGGAATTTTGCTACCCATATTGATTTATACGGTTTTTTAGCCTTGTTTAAAATCAATTTTTTTATCCATGCTTTCAAAACAAAATAAAAAATCGTACTTAATTTTTTTTGGTTAATAAATTAATCAAATTATATGCTGGAACCTACAATGAAAACATCGCAATATGTATGTTTATTTATATATGTGTGAATACATATAACATATATGTATATATTTCTGACAACAAAAATATATTCAGTATTAGTTCGCATTAAGTAATTGAGACAAATTCGTTATAATATTTACATTAACACTTTGAAGTCTGGAAACATCTGACAACAATAAATATCTAACAAATATCTGCGTATCTTGTATATCTGTCAATCTATATTTTTTATGAACGCACATGTACGTGTATTTTGCGGAGTGCGATTTAATTCACCGTTTATCACACAACGTTTTGCCGCACATTCGTCTGATAAAGTGCATTTTGACCGCATTCAATCTATTATTATACATAGAAAAGTTACATAAAAAATGGACGTTTTACAAACAAATATATAAATAGTCCTATTCCTTGGAAACAGTTTATAGAAATCCCGGACTCCAAAGTGTTAAGTACTCACTATTGCTTGTTAATAACGTACAATAGACAGTCAATTTAGAAATGCCATTACGATAAGATCATAGCGTTATTATTGATTACAACGTTTTGAAAATAATGTTATAGATTCCATTTAAAACATAATTTGCCCTTTATAATAAACTAGCTAGAAGATTTTCAGTACAATACAATAAACTTTGTACGACTGCAAAATGAAATACGTTTTGAGTGAATTCATCAATTCATTTTTCTCATCGATTTCCTTTATGGATTCGATGGGGCCAATAATCTCAGCAGGCCACTTATTAGCAGAAGTGCCGTTCAATTTCAAAGTTGATAAAAAAGAGTTCAAAACCACAATAAACATCCCTTACTTAATTTACAGCTTAGTTATAAAGTTCTTGTACTTTTATAGTGCTTTTACCGCTATCTTAGTAAGTTTCTCACCCCTCGGCGATGGTAATAAAATCGTATTTGCCTTTGGGGAAAAAATTCAATTATACTCGTGCTTTTTTGCAATGATCTTGTTTTTGGTCGACATTTTCATAGGCAAAGACGATCTAGCAAAGGCTTTCCACGTGCTATCCGAGATCCATACGATACTTCAATCTATCAATCGCAAAATCAACTTCAAATTGCTTAAATTTAAAATATTCATGTCCACATCATATCTTTATTTCATTTGCATCGGTGTAGTGGTACTAGAATTCAACTATAAAATAACTTGGCACGGTTGGATTTCCATTATTGGAATGATGATAAAGCACGCTCCAACGTATTGCCTAGGGTTCAATTTAGTATTTTTCTCGTCTTTCGTATATATCATATCTCTTGTTTTATCGATTATCAACCAAGAAATTGCGAAACTCACCCTCATACAAGACACAACAACATGTAGTTTTATTAATACAAGAAATTCTATGGACATTTGGGATAACGCATCTTGGAAGTCGAGAAATACTATTGTGAAAGAAAATTTGGTCAGAATTTGGCTAGCTTATATTAAAATTTGCGAGTGCGCTTCTGTTGTGGATCACTATTTCAATAAAAGGGTCCTACTTTTGATAGCTTTATCTTTCCTGAGTGTAGTTTTTAAAGTGTTTTATCTCATTAGCGCTCTGTTCAACTTGATGACAAAGAATGACACAATTTATAATTTTGTAATATTCACGTCATTGCAATGTGTGCTTCATTCGTTTAATATCGGCATTATCATATTCGTATGCAACAAGTGCGAGAAATTGGTAATCATAAAAATTATATTTGTATATATTTATATATATAAATATATATATATAAAAAAAAAATATATATATATATATATATATATATATATATATATATATATATATATATATATATATATATATATATATATATTTATATATATATAAATATATATATATATATATATATATATATATATATATATATATATATATATATATATATATATAATATATATATATATATATATATATATATATATATATATATATATATATATATATATATATATATATATATATATATATATATATATATATATATATATATATATATATATATATATTTATATTTATATATATATATATATATATATATATATTATATATATATATATATATATATTATATATATATATATATAAATATATATATATATATATATATATATATATATATATATATATATATATATATATATATATATATATATGTATATATATATATATATATATATATATATATATATATATATATATATATATATATATATATATATATATATATATATAGATATATATAAATATATATATATATATATATATATATATATAATATATATATATATATATATATATATATATATATATATATACAAATATATATATATATATATATATATATATATATATATATATATATATATATATATATATATATATATATATATATATATATATATATAAATATATACATATATATATTCATATATTTATGTATATCTACAATATATCAGTCCCAGTCACTGGTTTTATAAAAAATAGAAAAAACATAAATATATATATATATATATATATATATATATATAAAAAAAGAAAATAAATAATTAAATAACTACTTTATAGTTTTTTCTATTTTTTATAAAACCAGTGACTGGGACTGATATATTGTAGATATACATAAATATATGAATATATATATGTATATATTTATATATATATATATATATATATATATATATATATATATATATATATATATATATATATATATATATATATATATATATATATATATTTATATATATATATATATATATAAATATATATATATATATATATATATATATATATATATATATATAATATATATATACACCGCTGGACAAAAAAATTTACGAGTTTACTTGCTACCGCACGCCTTGACTTTACTGAACTCTTTTTCTAAGAAATCCTTTATCGATACCTCTTTCTTTTGTTCAATAAATTAAAGACACTTTGTGTCACCTTTCTACAATATTTACATTTTAAAATGTCTCAACAATTTTGTTTTACCCGCGTTTGAGGGAACATAACACAACAATCATGGAAAGTGCAAAGCAAATGTCGATTGCGATAAAATCCAAAATAATCACACTGTCGCAACAAAACATATCTAATTGTAAAATATCTCGTCGAGTTGGGTATTCAGAAGGTGCAGTGAGGTTTTTATTTAAAAAATTCCAAGAAACTGGATCCATAGAACGGAAAAAAGGAAGCGGATGGGGGCGCGCGACA
>NW_028281047.1:0-9224 GCF_059751285.1 Brachycentrus maculatus | reverse complement strand
TCCCAACCCCAACCCCAACCCAACCCCAACCCCAACCCCAACCCCAACCCCAACCCCAACCCCAACCCCAACCCCAACCCCAACCCCGAATTATCTTAGATTTAAATTATCAACTCAGCAAATAAACAGTATGAGTCATTAAATTGATTATATATTCTTATTTGATCAAAAAGAGTTATTTAGCGCGTTCGAAATGTAAGCATGGCTTCTAATGAAGTCAACACTCTCCTCAGAAACTCTGGGACTTGATGCAGGTTGTTTGCTGCTACGCTTGGATTTAATGAAATCCATTTATTAATTACATGGCACATTCGCATCACACACTCCGCAGTTAGAGCCTTGAATTTGATAGAGGCACTAGATGACAATAAAAACATAAATAATGATGCTCAGGATATGGAATCAGCACGAGAGGCAAGATGAACAGATGATTTACTATTCGTTCATTAACTCTTTGTCTTCACTTTCGTATTATCGTAACTGGCTATGATACGAGACAGAAGGCGAACTGGAGTTGCAACTCGAGTTCATGGTTTCATGGTTTCGATGTCTATTTCTGCGGCTTTATCATTGCTCCTTATGAGACTTCCATTATAGAATCTCAATTGCTCGTTCAGCCTTTCGATGATGGCATCTTGTGCCGCGAAATTGATGTACTGTTTGTTTTGGGCGAGTAAGTTGCTATAGAATTGGTGGATAGATTTTAAGGTCCTGTGTTTTGAGGCTTCTTTAAAACACAGAGTCTACCCAGTAAAATTTATTTGATTTGAATCAGGCTCACATATTTTTTGGAACAGGCATTGCGAAGGACTTGAATGAATTCAGCCTCCTCTTGCAATATCTATGATTACAGTTCAAGATATGTGGTCCCGACTTTCTGTTGCGAGTGGCCACCCATAGGACATTGCAGACAGTATTCCGCATAGAGGTTCATCAGAGAAATCACATCGCTCGAAGAGTTTACTCGCAATAAGTCGTAAGTCTATTGCTGGTAGGCTTACTGTGCTGTAGAAGATATCGTATTCCTGATATTTTGCATTGCCTTTGCTCCGAGTTTGATCCTCATTAGCTTTGCGTAAACCTTATGAGTGATTTGATGATAAATGCCCATTTGACTTTTCCATTTGTCAAGGGCGACCCTATAAAAGGAGTATTTGGATTCGGTCGGCCCATGTATTTCATCGAACAGTTCGTTGAAGATATTACTAACAAAGCCTAAATTCGATTCTGTTGCAAGCACAAAGTTGCTAAAGTGCATATAGCGAGAAGTTAATTGAAGGAGAAGCTCAACTGGATCGGAAATGCTGGATAAATGCACTGCTATTTGATTCAGGTACAAGCCAGTTAAGCCATGCATACTATGAGACCTAGCAAACTAGAATTCTCACAAAAGTACTCCGAAATGTTTTAACAATTTATCGAATGACTTTGATATCTTATCTATTGCACTTTTTTACGGGTCTGTTGATCCATCATTGTTCTCAGTGTGTTTTATTCGTTCTATTCTAGGCTCTTCTTGACCAGCTCGAAAGTTTAATCGTCAATGTCGCATTCCCCGAATTCTTCTTCCATCAGACTTGCAATATAAGATTGGAAGCTGCTGTTGATGTTCATCCCGACTGTTTCCCTGTGAAGGCGAGGCATAGATAAGTCGACGAAGAGGCTTTTCAATTTCTCATGAAACTATTCTTGGACAGCAGCGTACCAGAGAAGTAGCTTTATTCAGTAAAGTTTCAGAATGCAGCAAATGGCGCCTTCAATATTCGGATTTGTCAAGAATACTTTCAATAGGACTCTGAACCTCAGCTGAAATCACATCTTTAATTACAACAACATCAATAACAAGCGCTCTATTATAGCAGCATCATCAGCTTCATTTAAATCAATATTATATTTGTTTGTGTAAATTTTATAGGATTCCGTATACTTCTGTTTTCGATATAGGAAAATATGCTGATGAAATTATTGTTTCGAGTGGGTCGTAAGGATTCATTGCGAATGAACTTAGTTAGGACTGTAGCAAACTATAAGGCTTATTTGTTTGCTTCTTCTTCTTCTTCTCTGTCGCTATCGAACTCATTTGCGCTGTTTTAATCCTCGTAGTAATTTTCAAATCCATACCTTTGTTTGGTTTTCGTTTGATTTAATTTGGGTAGTCTCGGCTCGCCAGTAGATAAGATTCGCCTCTCATACACTTGTTGTTGAAATTCTGAAGAGCAGACACAAACCGCTTGTAGTCGCTGTTCTTACTCAACTCCTCTTTCTGGATAGCTCTGAGAGATCGAATGGGGCCAGTGACCTGTTAAGGGAAGAGAATGTCGATTTCATATTATTTAACCTAGAGGGCGGATCCCTCAATGATAAATTCTATCTAATTATTGGCATTATTTGTCCTTTCTTCTTTTTATTATAACTAAAATCATTTAGATTCATTATATTTAATATATTGCTTAAAACTGAAATAACGATATGAGCTGCTGCCGATTGATACAAACTAGGTGTGGAATTCATATTGTTTATTTATATCAAAGCGTTTGATTACTGCTCAGATGTAGCCTTGAGCATCGGATTGTTTTGGAATAGCATCTACGCCGATATTTGAGGATTTAGAGGGTGATTGTCTGCCTTTATTCTTTTGAATCTCCTCCCTCCCAAAGCGTGCGTTATTTTATTAATAGATTTCTCTCACGAGTTTCTACGAAATGGGGATACCATTTGTATTTATCGCATCATACCAGGCCCAGGCTATATAAAATGATATGTACAAACGTATGCAGTGCTAGCAATCACGAACCCAGTTGTTGACAACCACCCCACGAATCCTAGCCGAAACCATCTTTTGCCCTTCATGAATAATAATACAGTTCAAAAAGCATTATGGTCTTAATATAAGTCATGGATTTTAATGAAGCCAGAAATTCATTCAACAATATATGTTTTATGATTCTTCTTCTGGAGAGTGGAAATCTTCAGAAAAATCTCAGAACTGTTGTATTTAGTGACTGTCTGCTCTTCAGCTGTGCCTATGTATTTACTCGATTTACTGAGCCGAATTCATACAATATTTAGTGAATAACAATAGCTTAATGGCAATTTCTTAATGAGCATCCATACGATACATAGTTCAATCACATCCGGAACACTCCATGGGTTGTGTCTTGAATGTTGCTCGAGGCGATCATGACAGATAAGCCGAGTACCTTTCTGGTATCTTCGGGCAGGATAATGCCATCATCCCAGAGTCGAGCTGTTGAAAAGTAGCAGCTTGATTACTTCTCATAGTTTTATAAAATTGTGTCTCTCATTTTCTTTTCATCTTACGGGCTTAACTCCTTGTTCTCCCGCTTGAGCTGGTCGCTTTTTACTTGGACAAGCACATTTGCGGCTTGCTCACCTCCCATGACTGCTATCTTTGCATTTGGCCACATGTAGAGCATTCTGGGGCCATACGCGCGGCCGCACATTCCATAGTTACCGGCCCCATACGATGCTCCAATTAAGCAAGTTATTTTGGGGACGCCTGTTGTGGCAACAGCATTAACCATTTTTGCCCCATGCTTCGCTATGCCTTCGTGTTCATACTTTTTCCCGATCATAAATCCAGTGATGTTTTGGAGGAAAAGGAGCGGAACTTTCCTTTGAGAGCAAATCTACACAAAATTTGCGCCTTTTTGAGCACTCTCGCTAAATAAAATTCCATTGTTTGCCACGATTCCGACCTCCTGGCCGTAAATCTTCGCGAACCCAGTCAATAAAGTGTTTCCATACTACTTTTTATACTCGTGGAACTTCGAGCCGTCCACGATTCGAGCAATGATCTGCCTCATATCGAATGTTTTTTTCAGGTCGGGCGAGACGATGTAGCTCAGTTACTTGGCATCATACAGTGGCTCTTCGATATTGCTCAAATCCAGATTTACTTTGGGAGTATTGAGCTGAGTTATACTAATCTTACTGTTGCCGCGATGTTTCTCCCGATCCATAAGGCTTATTCTTCGTTTTCTGCGAGGTGATCGGAAACTCCTGAAATTTTTGTGTGCACTGCCCCGCCTCCAAGTTCCTCACTCGTCACGATTTCTCCAGTCGCAGCTTTCACTAAAGGCTAAGTATAAGTATAAAATTACAGGCCCTCCCAGGAAGATCGTGCCGTTGCCTTTGACAATTATATTTTAATCTGCCATTGCTGGCACATAAGCTCCACCAGCTGTGCAGCTTCCCAAGACCATTGAAATCTGAGGGATTTTTTTTGCAGACATTTGAGCCATATTATAGAAAATTCTTCCAAAATGGCCTTCTGCTGGAAAGACTTAACTTTGTCTTGGCAAGTTGGCTCCTCCAGAATCGACTAAGTAAAAGCAAGGGAGATTATTCTCGAGGGCTATCTACTGGGCGCGGAGATGTTTCTTTACAGTGATCGGATAATATGTTCCTCTATGCTATGCCATTTAGTTACCCTTTGATTGTCGGATCGTTTGCGACTATCATGCAGAATCTACCATGGATCAGGCCAACCCCTGTAACAATTCCTCCTGAGTTCACCTCTTCCTTTCCATAAAGTTAATGCCCAGCTAGTGGCGAAAACTCAAGAAAAGGGGAGCCAGGGTCGAGCAGCTTTTAAATCCTTTATCTGACGGGCAATTTCCCAGACTTTTCAAGTTTCTAAAGAACTTTGGCATTTTATTGAACTGTAGCCTATGGTCAATGCAAATATACGTTTTTGAGGATATTTTTATACTTATGGATCACTTCATCCATCAGCAGCTTGTTGTTTGACAACGTCTTTTCATTTTTATTGATGGGGTACTCCAACAGATGCTCGTTATAGAATGAGCGTGAGAAGCATTGGCAACTGTTACGAATAAGCCTTGCCAGCATTGCGATATATATAATATAAATCAAATAAAAATCTTACGCAAATCGTATGATTTATGAAAGTGCAATAATAATCTTTCGCATTTAATATTCATTTCCCGTATTTCTTCTTTTTTGAGTTTTTGCCTTTTTTTTACGTCTTTTTGTGTGTGCTCGGAGCCAATCCTTCAACTATTTCCAATTTGTCAGCCATTTACTTTTGTTATTAGACTTCATAGAGACTCTTTTTGATATACATATACTGACTCTGGTAGATGGCCATCGCTTTTAGCTTATCCTGAATTAAAACGATATTACCAATGTCGATATTTGCAATGCTGTTTGCGGTAGATAGCCCTTCTCTTCAATTATTGCAGGTCCTTCGGATTCAGAGTGCATATCCATGAGAGGCTCTTACTCGTTTTTGTATATGTCTTCTTCTTCAAATATTTATTATTCGTCATCTGGCAAAGGATTTCCTTTCCTGTCTCTTTTTCCGCTATGATGGAGATTGCCATTTTTTTAGAGGTTACCATTGGGCAGTTACTCGTCGATTTCTTCTTTATTTCTTTGCGATCTCATTGATCTTTGAGGTGGCTTATTTATAGATTTTACATTTTACTTTTCCTTACCGTTAAAATTAACATCCTCTTACTATTCATCGATTTATTCTAAGTCCTCGAGTTCCTCCTATTTTTCCTCTTCTTCTATTGCGATTTATCCCGACTCTTCTTCATCACCACTAAACTCTTCATTGCCTTCGTTGTTTCGGAGGACATTGAGCCCGTATTTGAATAATTTTGGGAGCATTTAGACTTCGAGTTCTTCTTGCTCATCTTCTTTCTCTTTGTTGACTTACTTTTCATCGACTTCCGCCTCATGTAATAAGACCCGATCTTCCTGGTCTTCCACTTCTGCCAGATCCCCTTCCTCGTGCTCGTTTCCTTCGTAATCGATGGCCCCCTTCAGCAGATTTTTGATATTCACCTTTTCAAAGTAAGAAGTATCGAACATCCCCTCCTCCGTGACTAGCATTTCGAGTTTGCGTTTATGAATCGACTTCATTAGGATGTTTTACTAGATACTGTATTCAGTGATGAGCCGATAAATCGTGACATTTCTTGTTTGCCCAATTCGGTGGCATCGGTCTTGAGCCTGCTTGTCCATGGCTGGGTTCCAATCGGTGTCGTAAAATATCACATTGCTCGCTCCTGTCAAGTTTAGGCCGATTCCGCCTGAACGAGTGCTCGAAATGAAGCATAGAATCCGCGGGTCATTATTGAACCTCTCGACGATGGTTTGACGGAGTTCGGTTTTGGTGTTGCCATCTAGACGCACATAATTGAATTTAAACATGTTTAAGACCTTTTCAAAGATATCGAGCATCTTGGTCATCTGAGTAAAAACGAGTGCTTTCTGTCCTCGATACTTTATTGATTTCAGTAAGAGAATGAGCTTCACTAGTTTTCCACTATCGTAGAGGATGATTGTTTTATTTGGGAAATGCAACAAAAATCTGGCCCGAATCCGCTATAGCTCAACTGGGATTTTCTTTTTCGCCTACGCCCTCAAATAATCGAGCCGATTTGCTTCTGCCTGAACCTATGAGCTCATGGGAAAGGTTGCCAATGTCGCTGGAGCAGTCATAGCCTTCGGCACAACGAATAAGAATCTATCAAAGATAGATTCAAATTAAATTGCTCTCTGACTGATGGTCTTCGATAAAAAGTAAGGGACCTTCGACTCTATAATTTCGAGATCCTCGAACCTGAAAGAGAAAGGACGAAATGCAGTTCTTTTCGATCTCTCATAGTTTACTTGAGCAAACGAGAGCCGATCAACATACTTATGCCTATAATAACGCTCGTTATCCTAGTTTAGTTCCAATTGCGCATACTCCTTGAGAATGTCGTTGGCCACAGTTTAGAAACAGACTTTAAAGTTATCGACAAAATCTCTCAGCACGTGAGTCTTATAAATTTCGAAGTGCAGCTTCAAGAACATGTGATGTGCAATGACGACTGTCAAAGGGGCCCAGTTTAGAGGAGTCTCTTCGATTCTTGGTTGAAATAAATCAGGGTGGTTACATATTTTTTTTAAGCCCATTAAAACATTCATAATACCGGCGCTTTCGTTATTTTTTTGCCGTTTATTTTCGTGCCAAATCATCTCATCGTAAAGGTATCTCTGCCTTCGACTCATGCCACAGCGGACAATTGACTAGGTCTTTTTGGGCAGCTGCGTTTCCACATCTTTTTTCATCCTCCTTAGGAAGAAGGGCCGAAGAACTGTATGCAATTTTTTTAGAATCTCTTGGCTGATTGGGAAATTCTTTTATAGCGCTTCTTGGAAAGGCAAGTTAAACCAATCATTGAAGTCATCAAAGGAATTGAATATTTTGGGCATTAAGAAATGAAGGAGAGACCAGAGCTCCGTCAGATCGTTCTGAAGAGGAGTTCCTGTTAAAAGCAGGCGATGCTTTGTCTTAAAATTCAACAGTATTTGCCATCTTTGAGATTTAAAGTTTTTAATGTTCTGCGCTTCATCTAGAATCATATAGTACCATTTCTTACGCCTAAATATTGGGTTGTCAGTAACTGCTATTTTGTAGCTGGTGATGCAGACATGAAATGTGTTTAGTTTCGACCATCCTTTTCTCTTCGCTTTTCGCTCTTTTGGAGACCCAAAGTAAGTCATGATTTTGAATGCCGGGCACCATCTTTTAAACTCGATTTCCCAGTTCATCAGAATGGTTGTTGGAACAATTACTAAATGAGGACCCCATACCCCTTTCTCCATCGCTAAGTGGGCCAAAAGGGCAATAGTTTGAATGGTCTTTCCAAGCCCCATCTCGTCTGCTAGAATCGCATTCATGCCTCGGTTATGGAGAGTGTAGATCCAGTAAACTCCTAAAAGTTGATACTATCTTAATGGGAATTTTATCAGCAAAGACGGTCGTATAGTGTTATCTTCGTGCAGACCTGCGAACTTATATTTAGGGTGGCGATCGATGTTGATAATAACAGGGACTTTGGTGGTATTGGACACCTGGATATTCTCCAGAGAAACTTCCTGGTATCCTTCCAGGACTTTTGTGATTTTCTGAGATGCATCAAACTGCCTGGCAACCAAATCCTCAAGCTTCTTCATTTTGTTTTACTTTTATTATTTCTTGTTTTCTTGCAGCATGACGATCCTTCTTACTTTCATTGCAGAACCCCAGAATTTGCGTTTAACTAGTCTCATCAGATCGAGAGACTGCCTTTTAATCGATCTTTCTTCATCTTTTGCCCTCTGCTCTTTTATTTGTTATTTTCTATTACAGAAATTTTGCGCGAATTTACAGATTTTTCTTTTGAGCTTAATTCGCTCTTCGCGCTCCACTGCAAAATCTCTTCCTGTTTCCTCGACTTGCCTGAGCAAGTAATTCCAGCGATTGGGAGGATGAGGAGGTTCTTCGCTCTTTCCAATCTTTTTGCCATACTCCGTGTATATATTCTCCAACTACTTTTCGTATGCCTCCTTGGTGGCTTTGTTCTCTTCGTGAATAGTTGGGTTAAAGATTTTCAAATCCTTCTGGGGTTTCGCCACGACAGGATAATACTCCACATAATTGACATTCGGTAGGGTCTATTTTTTCGTTTTTTATTTTGGTTACTGTCCTTTTTTGACGCTTTTTTTATGTGTGAGATCTTTGGATGCCTTGTCCTTGGGGTTTTTCTTGCGCGATTAATTTTTTTTGGCCCTGGGTCCATTATAACTAAAGGAGTCATCATAGTTGGGACCGTCGTAGTCGGACTTAATTTATTCGTCGATGTCTAGTTAGTTTTATCCTTCTAAATCGTGGTCCTGGACATCATAGCAATAGATATCCTCCCTATTATTTTTATGAACATTCCTCCGATTTCTCCTTGACTTAAGCTCTTCCGCCATTTATAATCTGACTAATATATACTATAGATACTCTGCAGCACATTAACTCGCAGATATTACTAAAAGCTCAACCGAACTAAATATCCATATCATATATATCATCTGTATCGTAAAATAGTGCCCATTTTATATATGGTTGGCTAACTATTGGGGTTGGGGTTGGGGTTGGGGTTGGGGTTGGGGTTGGGGTTGGGGTTGGGGTTGGGGTTGGGAAACGAAGCTATCTTCTGAATGTAATTTGATGCATTTGGGATGACACTGCAGCAGTGCAAATATATATACATGCATGCATATCTATGCATAGGCATCGATACAGAGAAGTCATAGCTTGGGGTTGGGGTTGGGGTTGGGGTTGGGGTTGGGGTTGGGGTTGGGGTTGGGGTTGGGGTTGGGTTGGGGTTGGGGTTGGGATGGGGTTGGGGTTGGGGTTGGGGTTGGGA